>NC_069002.1:30097059-30100838 GCF_001194135.2 Octopus bimaculoides | reverse complement strand
ATATATATATATACAGACACACACATATATATACATACATATATTTTATATATATAAATATATAGTTTGAAACCGTTTGATGCGGCCGCTTACACCCGACGAGCTAATTTCCTGCAACAAGCCCACGAAACTTGCATGGGGTCGACTCAAGCTGTTTTATCATTCTATAAATGTGTTGCATGGCTCTGCCATTCGTTTGACCACGCAGCATTATATATCTATAAAGATATTAATAAACACCCCGCCCACGCACATATAAACATATAATCATACACACAAGCCACAAATGTATACACACGCACTCGCACACATGTATACAATTTTTAAAAAATGCATTATATTCTCATAGCAGATACTTTACCAGTCAGTTTTCCCGTAGAACAGCGTCCTGGTTTTCAATTAGGTCTGACTGTAGGCACAAATTATTGTCACTCTAACAGCATAACTATATGTAGTCTCCTTTAAATTGAGTATATTGAATATCAATCTTTCACTGGTTAGAGTTCTTTCTTTTTTGTTGCTCCTACACATAACAGAACACTAAACTATACACACACACACACACACACACACACACACACACACACACACACACACACACACACACACACACACACACACACACACACACACATATATATATTTGTGTATCATACTTAATGCAAATACATCGCGAAAAGCAAATTAATTGTGGTATTCGTTCGTCTGGAGATATCTTTTATGGATGTACTATGTTTAAAAACATAAAACTATATCACCAACAGACGAAATCGTCAAATAAGCGGCGGTGATAATGCTAAATGACCATCTCAGCCTTGTTGAACTTCGTCAGTTGCATATACTTACTGACAACCGCATGCCATGATGAAATCCGTTGCTACTGTTACAATAGAATATTGATTGGAAAATCACTGTTGTTGCAATTAGCCGCCGTGTTGAATAAAAATCCCTTATTTTCAATTTAATGCCAGCAAGCTGGCTGAACATCGATACAGACGATAAATGTTGAATACACTTGCGCGATATACTCGAATTATACGTCGCAATTGAATTGTATACAATGTCATTGTACTTCATATAAGAGCTGTTTGGATTGGCAAAGTCGGTAGAGCATCGGACAAAATGTTTCAGTACGTATTTTGTTGGACAGAATTGCGGACTATTTCTTGGAAGGCGAGCGAACGCGTATGAATACTCGCTCATTGGCGGAAAAGTAAATTGGTAGATTAATACACCGCGTCTTTTTAGAAGAGATATTTGCTTGTTTTCTAAGTATCCAGCTTCATCTGGCTATTATTGTCTGAGTTCCAATTCCGCCAAGATCAACTTTACTTTTCATCTTTTCGGGATCGATAAAATAAAATACCAATCAAGTAGTGGGGGTCAATGTAATTGATTAGCTCCTCCCCTGAAACAAATTGCTTGCCTTGTGTCATAATTTGAAACTATCAAAATAAGTACCAGTTATGCACTAGGGTTGATGTAATCGACTTACCCCTTCCGCCCAAATTTCAGGCCTTGTGCTTATAGTAGAAAAGATTATAATAATAATAATAATAATAATAATAATAATAATAAGTATAATAAAAATAATATTCAGACAAATACATAACAAAAACACCAGGACTTACAAATATATATAACATACAGAAAATTGCACTACTGGGCACTGCACACATCCTACGCAAAACACTTTCAATACAGTAAACATAAGAGCACCACAGCAAACCACAGCACATACCCAAGGCGCACAGAGCTGCGCTCGGTAGTGAAGTGAAAGCACGTTATAAAAATAAAACTACTGAATAATAATAATAATAATAATAATAATAATAATAATAATAATAATAATAATAATAATAATAATAAGTATTATTATTATTACTATTATTGTTATCATTATTATTATCAAGGCAGGGAGTACGCCAGGCAAAATACCTAGCGGTATTTCGTCCGTTTTTTTTCATACTGATTTGAAATTCCGCCGAGGTCGACTTCGCCTTTCACTCTACCGGAGGTATAATGAAGTAACGTCTCTCTTTTCAGAATTGCCGGCCTTGAGCCTTAATTAGAAACAATTTTCAATCCAAGATTTCGCGCAGTAACGCTGCGGTGAGGAAGTGTTTGGCTTTGGACGTCTTGTAGCAAGCATTTAAATGGGAAGTCAAATTATGGGACAAGGTTTATTATCTCGTTACTTCAAACTGACCTGAATCGCTTCTCGTATCTCGCAGCTTCCGCCTGGTCGGACAGATTGTCGGTTGGAACACTGGCGGCAGACGGATGCTGTCGATGCTTCTGTTGTTGTTGCTGTTGTTGACGATGATGATGATGATGACGATGGTGATGATGATGATGATAATGATGTTGATGGTAATGGTGAGGGTGACGATGGTGGTGATGATGATGGTGTCGGTGATGGTAATGATGACGACGATGATAACTGTAGAGGTGCTGCTGATGATGATGATGATGTTGGGGGTAAGGGCGATGATAATGATGGTGATGATGATGGTAATTATGGCGATGGCAATGATGATAATGATGATGATGCTGATGACGAGGATGATGGTGATGATGATGACAATAATGAGGATAATGATGATGATGATGATGATGATGATGATGATGATGATGATGATGATGAAGAGGATGATGATGATGATGATGACGATGATGCGATGATGATGATAATGACGATGATGCGATGATGATGATGATGATGATAACGTATACTCGAATTATACACCACAATTAAATTATACACAACGTCATTGTACTTCATATAAGAGCTGTTTGGATTGGCGAAGTCGGTAGAGCATCGGACAAAACGTTTCAGTACGTATTTTGATGGACAGAATTGCGGACTATTTCTTGGAAGGCGAGCGAACGCGTATGAATACTCGCTCATTGGCGGGAGAGTAAATTGGTAGATTAATACACCGCGTCTTCTTAGAGGAGGCATTTGCTTGTTTTCTGAGTATTGAGTTCTTGGTTTCGGTTACACAATGTCTTGTCGTCATTCGATACCAGAGATTTCGGTTTCTGGAATATTGTTTCTGGTCGTTGTTTTCAATAATTAAAAAAATTCTTTTAATTACTTTTCCATGAATGTTGTACGTGTGAGTGTGTATGTATGCATGTGTATCTATGCATGTGTGTCTATGCATGCATGTGTGTCTATATGTATGTGTGTATGTATGTATGTATGTATGCATGTATATGTATCTATGTCTGCATGTATGCATATGCGTGTATTTGTGTGTGTATGCGTGTATGCGTGCGTGTATGCATGTATGTTTGTATGTATGTTGCCATGAATGTTGTATGTGTATATATGTGTGTATGTATATGTGTATGTATGTGTATGTATGTGTGTATGTATGTGTGTATATATGTATGTTTAGGTATATATGTTTGCAAATATGTTTACATGCATGTATGTAAGTATGTATGCATGTGTAGGATACGTGTGTGCATATATGTGTGTATGCATGTATGTGTGCATATATGTATGCATGCATGTATGTGTGAATGAATGTATGCATGCATGTGTGTATGTATATTTGTGTGTATGCATACATGTATATAATGCATATATGTGTATGTATACATACATATTATGTGTGTATGTATGTATGTATGGGGTTACGTGTGTGTATGTATGTGTGCGTACATGAGCGTGTGTGTATGTTATATATGTGTGTGTACGTGTGCGTGTGTGTATGTTATATACGTGTGTATGATGTGTGTATGTATATTTGAGTGTATGTATGTAT
>NC_069002.1:30096250-30097049 GCF_001194135.2 Octopus bimaculoides | reverse complement strand
TGTGTATATATGTATGTTTAGGTATATATGTTTGCAAATATGTTTACATGCATGTATGTAAGTATGTATGCATGTGTAGGATACGTGTGTGCATATATGTGTGTATGCATGTATGTGTGCATATATGTATGCATGCATGTATGTGTGAATGAATGTATGCATGCATGTGTGTATGTATATTTGTGTGTATGCATACATGTATATAATGCATATATGTGTATGTATACATACATATTATGTGTGTATGTATGTATGTATGGGGTTACGTGTGTGTATGTATGTGTGCGTACATGAGCGTGTGTGTATGTTATATATGTGTGTGTACGTGTGCGTGTGTGTATGTTATATACGTGTGTATGATGTGTGTATGTATATTTGAGTGTATGTATGTATTTATATTACATATGTGTATATATAGATGTATATCATGTATATGCATGAGCGTATGCATGTATGTATGTATGTATGTATGTATGTATGTATGTATATATATATATGTGTGTGTGTGTGTATGTATTTAGTATCTATGTTCGTGTGAATGAGAGTTTAATTTAAATGAAATGCAAACGAGAACAGCAACGTTATCGCATTAGCAACGAAAGTATCACACAAGACAGAAAACAACAAAACAAAACCAAACAATTATCACAAAAACAAAAACAAAAACAAAATAAAATTGCAACAAGACCTAAGGAGCAACATGTTAAACATATGTTGTTCTTCAGAATGGCTTTGAAAATTGTAACAGATTTTCTCACATCTTAAATGTCTCAAAAATCGTTAGACACACACACACACA
>NC_069002.1:30094027-30095840 GCF_001194135.2 Octopus bimaculoides | reverse complement strand
ATATATATATACATGTATATATACTTATACATATACATGTGTATATATATATATATATATATATATATATATATACACATGTATATGTATGCATAGTTGGATATATATGTAGATGCACTTCTATACATATGTATAAATGTGTATATATAAATGTATATACATATATTTATATATATGTATGTATATATATATATATATATGTATGTATGTATCTATCTCTATATAAATCGTTACATTTATATGTATATAGCTCTATATACATATGATACATATGTATATGTGTATGTATGTATACACACATTTTCTCTCTCTAACACACATACACACATTCTAAACCCACGCAGTCGTGTACCGACACGGACGATAAATGTTACATACTTTTACGTGATATATTTGAATTATATGTCACAGTTACATCATATTGTAATATATATGTACACCAATGTATATATTTGAAAATGTACACACAAATGTAAATATATATACGAAGATAAACACATATTCACAGACACCGAACAGTTCAGCAAAGATGATGCCATAAAACATGTAAGAGAGAACCCAATACTGGGCAGAGAGAAAACATATGTATTGATACAGATTAAAATGGACATAATTTTTGCTACATTAAAGTTTCACCTAACGGAATTGCAAACCATATCAATGACGATAATGGCAGTTTTTTGTGTCCGAGGTCCAGAAGGAAGAGAGGTTGCTTGAATGCAGAGTTGAGGCTGTGACGGGCAGTACCATGCAGTAGCGTCGCCGTAGGGCTTTCCTTTCTACTTGTACTTAGTAGTGTGAAACTGAGAGACAGTCCGCGCAACCCGATCTCACTCTTTAGACTTGGAAGTTTGACCACAGTGGCTCTGTGGACTAAGACGGCTACGAGAACCAGAAAACTAGGTTTTATATTGGTGCGGTATTGGCTCTGTGGACTAAGACAGCTACGAGAACCAGAAAACTAGGTTTTACATTGGCGCGGTATTTTTACAGAGCTGGAGAAGTCCACCTACTCTGGAGTTGTCGGAAGGATGTCAGAGTGGGCACCGGGAAACCCGACAGTTTCTTCTATTTGATTTGTTGTCGAGGTTGACTTCCTTGGTTTTTTCCTTTCCGAAGGCACTCACAAGTCATTGAGGGTTTGTGCTTGAATTTTCTTCCATAATATGCTATTTAAGTCATGACTGGGATTCTGACATCTGCTACTTCTAGGGGTCAAAGAAAACCTGGAGACAGGTTCACACCCCACAAAGCACTGGAACTTTCGAACCAGGGTCCCACGACCAGAGCAGTTTAATACCATACCTAGGAAAAATGAACGACAATAATTATGAAGAAATTTACAGATCATCAAATGAAGACAATCCATTTACTGCTTAGTGCAATCTTGAATAATTCTCTCTAATTTAGCTACAAGGTCTGACGTTTTAAGGTGATGGGTTAATGGACTCAATAAGGAGACTGGTCTTATATTTAATCGATCCGAACGGATCTGAGGCAAAGTTGAACTCAGCGGGTTTTGAACTCTGAAAGTAAAGAATGGAAAGAAACAACGCATGGCATTTTGAGTGACGGTGTAATGAATCAGACAGCTAACCGTCTTTTGAACATGTTTTTCTGTAATACACATACTGTAGGGATGGGTTGGAGCAAACTTGTAGGGCTTATAATAAGCTTATCTCATGTGAACGAAGTAAAGGTCATCTTAAATTTACAGCGGAACGGTGATAAAACTGGTTTAGTATAATTAAGTTATCTTCCTTGGTTTACATACACATACGTGTATGTATGTATGTATAAATATGTATGTATA
>NC_069002.1:30092802-30093883 GCF_001194135.2 Octopus bimaculoides | reverse complement strand
GTAACATTGTCCGTTTTTTTCCATCCTTGTTTTTGTATACTTTCGCTGCTATCTTCAAAGGAATCTAATACTCTTAGCTTAGTTTTTCCTTGGGGCTGGCTAGATTGGATCAATCTCGAGTATAATCAGCCGAAATTGCGAAGACAATATGGTACTCGACTGAGGAAAGAAAACTTCGAATGACCCGTCCTTGTTTTCTTTGTATCGTTTATCTTGATGTTTTGTTGTCCCTTTCTTGTATCACCTAACTATCTGGATGTTTTGCGCTTTTGTCCCATTTTGTATTTTATATATATATGTATATATGTATATATGTATATGTGTATATATATATATATATATATATATATATATATATATAAATAAATAAACATATATATATAAAATTCATGAGTTATCACCACTCTATGAATTATCTGTTTACGAGACATCAAAACGCATCAGCAAATAAATAGTTTACATAATTTTATAAACAAAAGGGCCGTGTCCTTATTAGCTTCATTGGCCAAGCGGTGTAGCTCTGGCTAAGAAGACACACGATAAGATCAAAACACTACGGTGTCCGTACGTTTCCTTACAACGGTGAATGGCCTGTTAATTTACACATCGTCTTAAGGAAGGCGTTCACTGATCATATTCTTCGTCAGAGTCTGCCAGAACGTATTAAGAATAAATGGCTGTCGTTGTTTGGATTCACACTTTTCTTTATCCACTCCATGAATTAATAACTGAATAACATCACCACGCGTTATCAAATAATTCGTTTGTTGATTTCTTTAGAGGGGAAAAAGATCATGTGCTCTTACTAGATTGATCGAGGCAACACACTGGTCAAAACTATGATTGAGGAGACACACTGGTCAAAACAGCGTGGCCTCTCGAAGTCTCCATACGCCAGTAAATTGCGTGTGTTATAAACACACATCATCTAAAGATAGATGTTCTCCGATGACGAAAAACCAGAACGATCAAATATTCCCAACAAAATCTGCCAGAACGTATCAAAATGAATAGATTGTATAATACATACATACATACAAACATATATATATATATATACATACATACATATATATATATA
>NC_069002.1:30084132-30091835 GCF_001194135.2 Octopus bimaculoides | reverse complement strand
ACACACACACACACACACACACACACACACACACACACACACACACACACACACACACACACACAAAGATACATATGTATATATGGTACCATAAAAACTTGAGTTGATAGCTAATAATTGATTACGTGTAAATGACTAAACTAAAATGCCAATAACATTTAGAATGTATACTTCATTGTTACTATGTGCTCTTATGTGAATGTAAACGACTGGACTAAAATGCCCATAATGCTTAGAATATATTCTTCATTGTTGCTATGTACAGTATCTGCTCTTATATAAGATATGAGTAGCTAAAGATGTCATTAATCATGTGTGAAAGAATATATTAAACATAAATAATGTTTAGAGTAAATAGTTCAAAGAGGGTACATAAGAGTTCTTGTATAATGCACAAGTAGATAAATATTTTGATAAAGTGTTAGCCATAGTAACTTCGTTTTTATTCATGTGTTTCCCGCTTCTCTCTATACATTTGTATACTGTCAGGCGAAGGCGATACTGATTTTCTTTTGAAAATTGACAATGTGCTGCATCAGTGATTAAAACATCTAATTTTCAATGGTTTAATTCTGTAAAACTTAAGACAGTGTTGTGAAACTGGTTACAGTAATCGGTTGCAGGAGTATAGTAAAATCGACGGGTGTTTCATTGGTTTATACCCCACAAATAATGTTGGATTCCAATGATACTCTATGGCGGGTTTCATGCTGTTTTAACTTTACTCAAACACGATGTTATTTTTTAACCCCCAGGTTAATCTATTAACCGTGAAGGCACGTGGCTTAGTGGTTAGGGTATATTCGGCTCACGAATATACCCTAATCGTGAGTTCGATTCCCGGCGGTGCGTTGTGTCCTTCAGCAAGACACTTAATTTCTCGTTGCTCCTGTCCACTCAGATAGTAAAAGCAAGTAGTACTTGCGTTTCATGCCATATCTTGTGTGATGCTAAATCTGTTTGAGAACTACATTAAGTGTATACGTGTCTGTGGAGTGCTCAGCCACTTTTCCGTTAGTTTTATGAGCAAGCTGTTTGGTTTCTCCGCTTAACTAGAGTACTCGTCGTCGTAACCGACGGAGGGCCAGCAATCTATAAACCAGCAAACGTACAATGAAATACGTATCAGCTATGACCACAACGTATTTTATTCAGACGAGGTATATCTATCGAATGGCGCCTTCTTTTCTTAAGACAGGAGTGTATGATACAAAAGAGATTTGGCTGCTGTTTCTGGTAGATCAAACGACGGCATAGATTAATTCCTCGTTGGTTTGTCATTCTGACAAAATGATGGGATAAGGCAAAATCTGGACTTTAAGGAAATTAGCGATGCTCTGTCTATACCAGTGCTTCTCATATGACCCGGGGGAAGAGGTGTAGGGTTGTTAAAATTTAGGCGCAATAATTTGGTTTTACGTCAACAATACACAAAATATTTTAACATTTTAAGGCAATTCTTAATATTTGATTATAAATATATAATAGGATTTTTTAAATATCGAATGGCCAAGTGGGTCCACCCAAGTAAAATAGGAATAAAAGGGGTCCATAGTAAAAAAAATGGTTGAGAATCGTTGGTCTATCCTGCGAATACCGTATGCAACCTTCACCAATTCCTTTTCGGCGCAGCCATTTTCTCGATGTTGTAGGAGCTTGTCTTCTTTTCTACTTACTTTACTAAGTTTAATTTAAGGGTCTTCAAGACCAAATTTATATCCGCTTTCAGAATTTCTTGTCCAAATCTTCTACGAATTCTCCGATAAGAACTAAGTCATCAACATGCTGGAGTTTTCAAGAATTGTTTATAAAGAGCTATGATGAACAGGCGGAGATAAGGACTGCGCCCTGATATATCGCGACCTTCACGGTGGAATCATTGCTAACCCTCATCCTGCTAACCGTCATCTCCATATAACCCTCACAAGACGTTTAACTATTCCTAGCTTCCTAAAAACAACCAGATTATACATCAAAGGATTCTTTCGAAGTCCTCTATTTTAAAAATGTGTAATCCATAGGAGGAAACTTTGTAGAAGAGTTAAATTTGACTTGCCGTAAGGAGGCGTAGGATGTAATGTTTGTAACGTTTCGTACATTTATCCTTCATCTTACAGTGAAGAAAAGAGCGAAAGAGAAAGTGATGGAATAAATTCTGTTTATAAGATGTTAAAAGAAAATGATATTGGTATACGTTTCAGTTAATTTAGTGCAGTCGTTCAGTTATTTTAGTGCATATTTTTATTATGACGTAAAAATCAAGGTATAATCTTAAATTCGACCGTCTAGTTAAAATTTATGCTAGATTATATCTATGTCTCTGTTATTTAAAAGTCTTTCGTTTCGTGCCTTTCTTAAATATTCTTCAGGCAATTAAATCATGTTCTATAAATAAACTTTAGTATGATGATTACTTTTTACTTCTCCGCTTCTATTTGTCTAGTTAAACGCACAAATATACATACAGACACACACACACATATGCCCCAAACACACATACACACACACACACACGCACGCACATACACACACACACATATTCGCCTTCATCACACATTCGACGTTATCAGCTTTCCTTGTCTTCTATCAATAACATTCATACATCATTTATCGCTTAGAACAACAGCAGTGATATAAAAAAAAATAAACGACTGAATAAACGAAAAAAAAAAAAAATTAAACAAAACAATGAAAACAATGTGCAAACAAAAGTAAAAACAAGAGAGACAAAAAGGTAAATGATCATATTTCCCGAATTAGAAGGTAAAAATAAAACGAAATTGAATTTTAAATAAAACTTTCATCGCTCGATAAAATTTTCAGTGAAATCTAAATATATGTGAAATGTCATATTCTAACTAATGTAATAGCGGTGAAAAACGACGAGTTTATTTCAATCTCTTTTCACAAAATCTTAATGTTTCTGCTTTCAGCCTTACGCTATTTTCTTCATGTGTTTTATTTTATCTTCTTTCAGTTATTCTTTTAGCACATTACTTCAAATCTTGCCGCTGTCACTTCTCATATTTCTTGTTGTTATCTTGTAGCATTTCTTCATCACTCCAATACCATCGAGTATTGACTCCTTGTGAAAATCTTCGCCTTCATTTTATAGTTTTTACTCAGGTCGTTACTCTGCGATTGAGTGGACTTTGTTTAACTTGTATTTAAATATTTGAAAAGTTTATCTTATTTTTTATACTCTCACTACCATACTGTCTTTCCTACTGACTGACTCACTCACTCACTCACTCACTCACTCACTCACTCACTCACTCACTCACTCACTCACTCACTTATTTCTCCTGGAAGAAAATATCTACGAAGTTCTGTGAACGTTCTAAAGTTCTGTGTGTTCTAGAGTTCTAGAGTGAACGTTCTAGAGTTCTGTGAACGTTCACAACAACAACAGCAACCAAAACAGCAACACTACTACTACTACTACTACTACTACTACTACTACTACTACTACTACTACTACCGACAACAACAGCAACAATAACTATAATGATTTCTTTTATTGGTCGCAAGGGCCCAAAGCATGGAGGACAATATCAAGGGACGACTTACAACACACACATACACACACACAAACATACACACAAACATACACACACACACACACACACACACGCAAAACAAGACAAAAACACAACAAAAAAACATCGATTAAAGGGAGAAATGCTTGTGGCCTGAGGGCAGCGTGGATACAGGATCACCATGCTCAACAACCTCAGGTCACTACGTCTGGACGCAGTAGCCATTAGTGAAACTAGGATTTGTGAAACGCAGTTACTTGCTCTTCTGGACGACTACGAAGTTTATACCTCCTCTGGTCGGCCTGAATCAAATAGCGTCGCGGTGCTGTTTCGGAAAATCCTTGATTCGAAGGTGAGTACGGTTTTCCTCGATCCGGTCGGTAGGGTGGTGGTCTTGGATGTAAGCAGCAAAGAAGGCAATAGGGGAGCCTTCAGATTAGTGGCAGTCTATGTCCCAACAGGAGCTGGACGACCAAATTTCTTTAGACGTCTATAGACTTTCTTAGAGATATCTCACTCGTTGGCGTTAGTGGGCGACTGGAATGGGATCTTAGACACAAGCAAAGATTATGTAGGAGCAGCGGATAGAAGAGTGGGGTGCAAAAGCCTCGCTAACTTCTTCAGGAATTTCCAACTGTATGATAGGCTTCGCCTCGATTACCCAAATGCACCGGTGTGAACTTGGTCAAATGGCAGTGGGTCTTTCAGGTCATACTTAGATAGGGTTTCTTATTTCTTTATTGCCCAAAAAGGGCTAAACATAGAGAGGACAAACAAGGACAGACAAAGGAATTGAGCCGATTACATTGACCCCTGTGCGTAACTGGTACTTAATTTATCGACCCCGAAATGATGAAAGGCAAAGTCGACCTCGGCGGAATTTGAACTCAGAACATAAAGACAGACAAAATACCGCTAAGCATTTCGCCCGGCGTGCTAACGTTTCTGGCAGCTTACCGTCTTCTTAGATAGGGTTTCTATTAGGCTAGCAGATAGGCAGTTTCAGATTGTTGGCTATTCCGATCACAAATTCGGGACCTTTACAGTCAACTTAGGAAAAACAATCAAACTAGGATCTGGTTATTGGAAGATGAACGCGTTCTTCCCGGCACAAAAAAAAAACAAACATTTCAAGGACCGGATTAGTGGGCTACTTAAATGGGAATTGACGGGAACCATTATCAACAACAGGTGGTGTGTTTCCTTAAAAAGGAAAATCAGAGAGTTGTCAGTTAGTTTTAACAATGAGATTGCTTTTAATAATAATAATAATAATAATAATAATAATAATAATAATAATAATAATAATAATAACCAAAACACCAGGACTTACGAATGTATATAACATACCGAAAATAGCACTACTAGGCACCACGTACATCCTACGTAAAGCACCTTCAATACAGTGGAAATAAGAGCACGAAAACCAACCATAGCACGTATCCAAGGCACATAGAGCAGCGCTCAGTAGTGTAGTGAAAGCACGTTATAAAACGACTACTGAATAATAATAACAACAACAACAATAATAATAATAATAATAATAATAATAATAATAATAACAACGATGACGACGACGATGACGGCGACGATGACGATGATGATGATGATGATGATGATAATAATAATACAAAGACCTGGAAATAGAGGTAACTCGAATGTGTGGAGTCTAAAAGCAGAAACAATTCCTATCATAATAGGTGCATTAGGTGTGATAAAAAAATATTCAGACAAATGCATAGCAAAAACACCAGGACTTACAAATATATAACATACAGAAAATTGCACTACTGGGTACTGCACACATTCTACGCAAAACACTTTCAATACAGTAAACATAAGAGCACCACAGCAAACCACAGCACATACCCAAGGCGCACAGAGCTGCGCTCTGTAGTGAAGTGAAAGCACGTTATAAAAATAAAACTACTGAATAATAATAATAATAATAATAATAATAATAATAATAATAATAATAATAATAATAATAATGATGATGATGTCTTTTAGAAGTTTCAATGTCCCACGACGTTGGGAACAGTAGGACGACACACAGCGAAACGAAAAACGGCGGGAGATTTACAATTGTGTAAAAAGGGCAACATCAGCAAAGACCATAAAGACAATAAAAAACAACAATAACAACAACAACAACAACAACAATAATAGTAATGATGATGATGATGATGATTATAATAATAATAATAATAATAATAATAATAATAATAATAATGTGCAAAGACAATAAAATAATAATAGTAATCCTTTGTACTATAGGCACAAGGCTTGGAATTTGTGGGGAGGGCGATAATCGATCACATCGACCCCAGTGCATAACCGGTACTTATTTCATCGACCTCGAAAAGATGAAAGACAAAGTCGACATCGACGTAATTTGAACTCTGGACGCAGCGGCAGACGAAATACCGCTAAGCATTTCACCTCACGTGCTAACGGTTCTACCAGCTTGCCACCCTAATAATAATAATAATAATGATAATAATAATAATAATAATAATAATAATGATAATAATAATAATAATGATAATAATAATAATAATAATAATAATAATAATAATGGTAGTAATAGTAATGACAATAATATAAATAAGAGCAACAGCAACAATAACAACAGTGGTAGCAGCAGCAGCAACAACAACAATAACAATTATTATTTCAAATTTTGGCCCAAGGCCTGCAATTTCGGGGCAGAGAGTAAGTCGATTACATTGGCCACAGTGCTCGACTGGTACTTATTTCATCGGACCCGAAAGGATAAAAGGTAAAATTGACCTGGGCGGAATTTGAACTCAGAACGTGAAGACGGGCGAAATGGCGCTAAGCATTTCGCCCGGCGTGCTAACGATTATGCCAGCTCCCTCGCCTTTGATAATTATAATAATTATTATTATTTCAAATTTTTACCACAAGGGCAGCTTGGGGTGGGGTAGGGGTGAGTCGATTACATCGATCCCAGTGTTCAACTGGTACTTAATTTAGCTTGCAAGATTAGGGGTGCTGAGCTGGAGAGGGCAATCACGCTTTTACTTAGCTTGATTCGCCTTTTCAAGACTCCTGGGGAACTACCAGGAGTCTCGGTTCCCTGTCATCCGCTCTGTGAGTCCCAATATCTGTAGATCCTTATGTCTATTCACATAATCACATCATTGTTTGATGTCTACTTCTCCAGTCTTGCTGGATTCTTTGAGGCAGATTTTCAAAGGCTGGATCACCTTGCTGTCACCAACCCTCACCTATTTCCGAGAAAGTCAATATTTCCCCATGACCACACATGTTTTTATAGAATATTTATTTATTTATTTATTGCCCACAGGGGGCTAAACATAGAGGGGACAAAAAAGACAGACAAAGGGATTAAGTTGATTGCATGAACTCCAGTGCGCAACTGGTACTTATTTAATCGACCCGAAAAAGATGAAAGGCAAAGTCGACCTCGACGGAATTTGAACCCAGAACATAGCGACGGACGAAATACCGCTACGCATTTCGTCCAGTGTACTAACGATTCTGCCAGTTCGCCGCCTTAATGATAATAATAATAATAATAATAATAATAATAATAATAATAATAATAATAATAATAATAATAATAATAATAATAATAATAATAATAATAATAATAATAATAATAATAATAATAATAATAATAATAATAATAATAATAATCTTTTCTACTGGAAGCACAAGGCTTCAGATTTAGAGGAAGTGCGTAGCTGGTACTTATTTTATCGACCCCGAAAGGCTGAACGACGAAATCGAGCTGGTGGAACTTGAACTCAGAACGTAGCGCAGACGAAACACCGCTAAGCATCTCACCCGGTGTGCTAACGATTCCGCCAGCTTGCTGTCTTAACAACAACAATAATAATGATCCTTTCTACTGGAAGCCGAAGACCTCAAATTTGGGGGTAGGGATTAAGTCAATTACATCGACACTAGTGCGTAACTGGTACTTATTTAATCAACCCCGAAAGGACGAAAGGCATAGTCGACCTCGGTGGGATTTGAACTCAGAACGTAAAGACAGACGAAATACCGCGAAGCATTTCGCCCGGCGTGCTAACGATTCTGCCAGCTCGTCACCTTAAATAATAATAATAATAATAATAATAATAATAATAATAATAATAATAATAATAATAA
>NC_069002.1:30081056-30084086 GCF_001194135.2 Octopus bimaculoides | reverse complement strand
TGTGTGTGTGTGTGTGTGTGTGTGTGTGTGTGTGTGTGTGTGTGTGTGTGTTTGTCATTGTTAGGGTTTTGCGTTTAACCAGGTTTAACAAAAATAAACAAACAAAAACAAAAGAAAAATTAAGAAAAACAACAAAACAAAATAAAATGCTTTTGTTTTCGACCTTGGCCCCCAAATATCAGATTGGGGTTGGATGACTAGTTGTGAAGTGGCACAATCTTCTCTTCACATGGAGGAAGATATAGGTCACGTGTTCGACAAACTAACACAAAAACAGGAACAAAAAAAAAAGTGAAAAAAAGAAATCCCAAACGAAAATGTAAACACGTTTGAATAGAAAATACAGACGTTGTAGTAGTCGTAGTAGCAGCAGCAGCAGTAGTAGTAGTAGTAGTAGTAGTGGTAGTAGTGGTAGGAGGAGGAGGAGGAGGAGGAGGAGGAAGGGTATTAGTAGCAGTAGTGGTTGTAGTTGAAGTAAAAGCACCAGTAAATGTAACCGTGGCAGTAGGGACGGTAGAGGTAGTGAAGTTAGTAGTAGTAGTAGTAGTGGTTGTAGTAGTAGTAGTAGTAGAAGAAACAGGAGTAATTGTTATTGTCGATGTCATCGCTATAATTGTAGTTGGGATATCTAAGACTGTAATGGGTCTAGTAGTAGTAGTAGTAGTAGTAGTAGTAGTAGTAGTAGTAGTATCAGTTGTAGTAGTGGTGATGATGGTAGCATGATTTCTAGTTCAAGTGTTATTATTAACAACAAACAACCCCACCCCAAAACAACAACAAAAAACAAAGCAAAACAAAACAAACAAAGCAAAACAAAACAAACAAAGCAAAACAAAACAAACAAAGCAAAACAAAACAAATGACTGATTGTTTAACCAAGTTAAACAAACAATCGATTAGTCAGTTGGATATTTAAGCAATTGATTGATAATAAAGGAATGGAATTGAACCAGTGCGTGTGTTCATAATATTGGCACAATGATCCTCCCTGGACAACAAGAAAAAGAAGAAGAAAATACTCTTTTCTACTATAGGCAAAAGGCCTGACATTTTGGGGTGGGTGGGGATGGGGAGCTATTGATAACATCGACCCCAGTATTTCATTGGTACTTAATTCATCGATCCCGAAAGGATGAAAAGCAGAGCGGACCTCGGCGGAATTTGAGCTCGAAACGTAAAGACGGACGAAATGCTGCTAAGTATTTTGTCCGGTGTGATAACGATTCTGCTAGCTCACTGTTTTAACAACAACAACAACAACAACAAACCTTTCTACTATAGGTACAAGACCTGAAATTTTCGGCGAAGGGAGCCAGTCGATTAAATCGACCCCGGTGTTTCACTGGTACTTAATTTATCGACCTCGAAAGGACGAAAGGTAAAGTCGACCTCAGCGGAATTTGAACTCAGAATGTTGCGACAGAAGAAATACCGCTAAGCATTTCATCCAGCTCGCTAACAATTCTGCCAGCTCGCCACCTTATCAATAATAATAATAATAATAATAATAATAATAATAATAATAATAATAATAATAATAATAATGATAATAATAATAGTAATAATAATGGTTTCAAAATTTGGGCTTAATAATAATAATAATAATAATAATAATAATAATAGTTTTTAAATTTGGGTGGCACAAGGCCAGCAGATTTTTTTTTGTGGAAAGTTCTGTCGGTCACTACAACCCCAGTACTTGACCCTGAAGAAATGAAAGGCAAAGTTGACCGCGACAGAATTTGAATTGGGATGAGGTTACACGCATGTCAGAGAGGAAGTTAACCTTGAAAGGTCAGTCAAAGGTGATGAACATATATCGCCCAAGAACTCGGTATGAATTTTCGCTTGTGTTTGCATTTTTCTAATATTGCTGATTTTGAATAAAAGTAGATCTGGTAGCCTCGAATGCATCAATATTGGTTTTTTTCTCAGTTGTACATGAAACACAGCTTAAAGTGCAGCATTAGCTTCTGTGTTTGGATTTTCCTGCATTTCTCATTTAAACTGTAATTACTGACTGCTTTTATTCGGCGACCAGATGTAGTCAAACAATTTTGTATGCCGTTCTTTTGCCTTCCTAAAGTTAAATAAGAGATTTTACACTTGAAGTGTCCAATTATTCACCGACATTTAATCTGTCTGTCCACCTAAACACCTGTCCTACATACAACCTCTTAACAATTTAATTTCGTTCCATCTGTCTTCGTCCTCTTCCGCTTCACTAAATGTTCCTTCTCTTCAGTTCTTTATTTCTTTTAGTTCTCACTGGGTCATTGCCTTCACATTTTATCTAAAGAATATTTCTCTAAGCGAACAAAGATATTTCCCAGGATGAATATTTGAGTTAGCTTCCATAGCACTGCCATTTCCATAAGGTTTCAAATGTTTTGAAATAACTTCCAACTGATCAATTAATTGAAGAAGGATACGAATACGATACGGAAAAAAGTTTGTATCATATGTACAGGATATTTTTTTGTTTATGGGGAAAATGATAAAATAAGAGTGAATATTTATTTTATGAGTGCTGTGTATTAAGTCTATAAAATTGTGCATAAAATATATAAAGTGTATATATAAAATGCATTAAGCAATCATCGTATTCCAATTTCTTTCACTTTCCAATGAGTAGCAGACGAGCGATTATCTTTCACTACAGATACAACATAGGCTACGCTTTCAGGTTTTTTTGGATAAAGTTTTCAAAAATAACTCAATGAGTTTACCATTAATTCCATGAAATATTCATGGGTCCCGTTAGTATGTATATAATATAATATAAATATTTTCAGGGTTCACTAGAATGAAGGTATTTTAATAACAAAGGAACCAAGGAAGAGCCAGGAATACGCATTATACACTGTTTTATCTTTAATTCACCTGAAAAAAGGGATTGTTTTACACGAAGTAATTGATTTCTTCATTAATAAAAAGCACGTCTGAAACAGCTGTAGTGAACTTTAGCCCAAACCACACACACACACACACACAAACACAATCATACACACACACGTACATATATATATA
>NC_069002.1:30079805-30080594 GCF_001194135.2 Octopus bimaculoides | reverse complement strand
ATATATATTGTTGGTTTATTCGTTCGAAGCAGTTCCTACTCTGAGGATTCACTATCTGTCACAAACTATCATATGATCAAAATAGTGAATATATAAATATAATTTGTATACTTTTATCTCGTGGAGGCGCAATGGCCCAGTGTTTAGGGCAGCGGACTCGCGGATCGCAGTTTCGATTCCCAGACCGGGTGTTGTATGTGTTTATTGAGCGAAAACACCTAAAGCTCCACGAGTCTCCGGCAGGGGTTGGTGGCGAACCCTGTTGTACTCTTTCGCCTGTTCCGTTGATCGGATCAATTGTAACACGCGTCTTGTTAACCGACGGAGTTCCAGAAGCCGAATCAAATGCGGTGTCATATTTGCAGCGCCCTCTATCTCATACTACATTTGATTAATCATAATATTTTGGAAACGGCTAATTAAATGTAAGTCTTGTCAAAGACTTAAAGTACAATTTCAAGGTAAAGATAATACATAAAGGACTTGAAGTGCAATTATAAGATAAAGTTAATATACATACATCAACGCATGAGAAAACAACCTGTTTTCCTCTGTGTATATACATACACACAAACACATATATACATCTTACCTTATTTGTACCTTCAATAGCAGAGAGAATCGTAGGGTCACTGATATGGTATACGTCGCCCGTATGATCATTTTAACCCTGGTAGAGATCATCTTCTCCAGATTTGGAAACTGCAGATTTTCAAAAGCTTCTTCTTCCTCATCGAGAGAGAGAGAGAGAGAGAGAGAGAGAGAGAGAGAGAGAGAGAGAGAGAGAGA
>NC_069002.1:30077765-30078466 GCF_001194135.2 Octopus bimaculoides | reverse complement strand
ATACTTACATATATACATGCATACATACATATGTACATACATACGTACATACATACATGCATACTTATATACACACAAGCATATATGCATACATGCATGTATACATACTAACATCGATGTATATAAGCATATATATATATATACATATATATGCATACATATATACATACATACATGCATACATACATACGTACATACACACAGATACATAAATGCACGCATACATACATGCATACATACATTCATACGTACGTACGTACATGCACACGCACACATACACAAACGTACACATACACAACGTCGTTCTGAAGACGTAATTGAATAGCGTAACAGATCGAACGAACGACGGGAAGAGATTGCCGAATAAGTAGCAAAGAATCATTATGAATTATAAAAACGTATAAAAAAAAAAAGCCAATCAATAAAGTAATCAATGATAAAAGTTAAAAAAAAAAAGGAAAAAAAAAACTATAAATAAATAATAGATAAATAAAATTAAGTGTAAAGCGTTTATCTCTGAAGGGGTTTACAGAGATAAAAAAAAATATTGTGGACGAAAAGCTGTTTTGTTTTTCGTTTCGTTGTATAAGTCCATAAAGGTACATTAAACCTTCTCTTAAAGTAGTTCTTGTCTATAAAAAAACCAAAATTCCCCAAAACTAATGAAGAATAAGTATAGGCGCAGGCGTGGCTGTGTGGTA
>NC_069002.1:30073408-30076906 GCF_001194135.2 Octopus bimaculoides | reverse complement strand
ATTTCGGGCCTTGTGCCTAGAGTAGAAAAGAATACGTTAACGATTTTCGAAATCCACTTCTTTTCTGATATATTTTTGTGTTGTAAAAGTCTAAATCCCGGGACCTTTAGTAACGGTATTTGACGTTCTTGGTTCAAATCCTACCCCATACTGGTTGGTTATTTTTTTTTATTCGTCTGGGGTGAACGCTGACGTAACCAGCACCGACAAGCATAGAAGGTAAATCGGTCGACCACATTTCTTTCCAACATATATGAGGCTTGGTGCCAATGTAAAAAAAAAAAAAAAATCATTATCCCCGAGTGTTATACGAACCTATATTTTACAGGACATGTATGAGAACGTGGTTATTAGAGAAGAGATATAGATTCAAGATCTGGAGAGAGTTTGGTGAACTGAACAAGCTTGAAGTTCACAGTTCTGAACGCAACATCAATCGCACTGAATTCACACCAACTTCCCACTAACTCGCTGTGTGATATTCTACTCTACAGATGTTGGGGGTTATCGCTCATCAGGTTTAATCTCTTACGCATTAATCAGTCGGAATTTTCGTTTCGCTTCCCAAAGAACAGATGCTGTTTGAAAATTCAATTTTCGTTGACTCGGAATTCTTCACTTTGGCCTCGAAAATTCTTTGACCTCCACAAACCTGCTAAATCCTAATTAAAAGTGTAACGTATATACCTTAACATACATAAATAGCGTTTATCTATTTGTCAGGCTTCTGGTTGGAGTTGGGGGTGGTGGTGACTGGAACAGTATGCTGCCGCAATGAACGTTTTTTTTTCTTTTACTATAAGTTCCATATATCACTGTGCTGGGTTCAAATCTCCATAAAACCAAAGTTGTCTTTATTTTCTTTTTCGCCTGTAAATGTGCGAGAGCATCTTTACAATAAATATCAATACCAGAGCTGTTTCTATCGATTTCAGCCTGGAACTTGTAAAGAAAATAAATGTCTTCATAACAAGTAAAAATGCTTGTGTCCTATCGTTGTTGCAGCGATGTGTTTACGGCAAAGACAACATACATTCGATGGCTTATTCACCGAGATACAAATAGGTGTCATGATTATGTAACTCTCACTGCTACAAGGATCAAGAGTGCTGTGTAACTAACGAATGTTTCATTCACTCTTTCTAATGTATTTATATACCTCAAATGTGGAGGCAAAATGGCCCAGTGGTTAGGGCAGCGGACTCGCGGTCATATGATCGCGATTTCGATTCCCAGACCGGGCGTTGTGAGTTTTTATACACCTTCCTTTCTCCAGTCACGTTTTGCTATGTATAGAGAGTGACGGAGGAAAATGTAGAGAAATTTAACATAAGAATAAGATGAACGTCTAACTTTCTGAAAAAAATTCACATTTATCTTTTTCTTTTTAAATGCAATTTTGCGGAGATAAGTTTTCAAAAGAGTAAATTGTGATTATATTGATAACATTTAGGAAAATAATGACGCTTATATATTTCAAATATGCAAATGAGAAATTTGTTTTGTTTAATTTTATTTTAAGAAAATAATTTTTTAGTGGATGTGGAAAATTAGCGTTCATTCCATCATTTTGTATAAGCACCTAGAGATTTGATAAAAGTCGAATCATAATTATTGTATATACGCCATATTTCCTGATAATACGCATTGTGGCGAAAGCATACTTCTTAAGTTACCCGTCATCATATGATGGGCAACACTCTAGTGTGGTATATTGTTGTTGTTGGCACTCCGTCGCTTACGACGTCGAGGGTTCCAGTTGATCCGATTAACGGAACAGCCTGCTCGTGAAATTAACGTGCAAGTGGCTGAGCACTCCACAGACACGTGTACCCTTAATGTAGTTCTCGGGGATATTCAGCGTGACACAGTGTGACAAGGCTGACCCCTTGAATTACAGGCACAACAGAAACAGGAAGTAAGAGTGAGAGAAAGTTGTGGTGAAAGAGTACAGCAGGGTTCGCCACCATCCCCTGCCGGAGCCTCGTGGAGCTTTAGGTGTTTTCGCCCAATAAACACTCACAACGCCCGGTCTGGGAATCGAAACCGCGATCCTATGACCGCGAGTCCGCTGCCCTAACCACTGGGCCATTGCGCCTCCACTGGTATTTATTATATTGCAGTTAAGTCTCACCACACGCTATAGATAAAAGCCAAGATCAACCCCCAACATAACCAGACGCCAAAGAATGTTTTGTTCAACTTTCTGCCAATTTTGTCAGCAGTCACAATTTTTTGGATTTAATATCAATATCAAGAAAGTTAATTTAAGCAAAAAAAAAAAAAACTTTATTTCCGGCAATTTTAATTAGTTATATTTTATTTTTATAAGTGAGGTGATTAATTTACAGAGAAATTGTGACTAATTAAAGAAATTTTGTTGAGCTGCAGATTTTAGATTATTAATATTTTTGTTATTATTGTTATTATTGTTAATATTAATATTATTAATGTTATTGTTATTATGTTATTATTATTAATATTATTGTTATTATCGTCATCACCCTCGTCGTCGTCGTCGTCGTCATCATCATCATCATCATCAATATCATCATCATCATCATTGTTATTGAGTGAGAGAGCAGTGCATGCCACCAAAGTGACACTGGGGTACAAATATACAAAGCCCAATACACCCGTCATGACTACCCGTCTGATAAGGGTACACTAGGCACATGCATCACGACCATATGGGCGTGACATGATGATCTCATATGAAGATATGCAGCACGTGACATTGCAGGTGGGACCCAGTTAGAATTTTTCTTCGGGTCGAGTAGCTCATCCCGCGCAAAAAGTTCCTGAATGAGGGCTGTTTGAAGATGATGAACGAAACACTATGTTTCCAAAGGTGAATTACTCACCTCCCCACAAATTCCTCTCAACACATATCGTCAGCCACCAAGGGACACGCTCAACTGGTTAAGGTCAAGCAACTGATAAGCAAATCTGTGACATTGAGCAGAATATTTGCTGTAGCCCATCTTTTACACAAAGACAAAGCATGTACATGATAGCACTTCGAATCAGTTAAGATCAGAAGCCACGAGAGCCACTGCCTCAGAAACCATGAGAGCCTAAGGTGCGAGCTGGCAGAATCGTTAGCACATCAGGAAAATGCTTAGCGGCATTTCATCTGTCTTTATGTTCTGAGTTCAAATTTCGCCGAGGTCGATTTTGTCTTTCATCCTTTCGGGGTCGCCGATGAATTAAGTACCAGTGAAACACTGGGGCCTTGTGCCTTTAGTAGAAAGGATTATTATTATTATTATTATTATTATTATTGTTATTATCATTATTTGTGTCTGGAGCAAGGAAACGCTTGTTCGTGGATCGTAAGTTTTCTTTAAAATTTGTGGTTTTCTAAGTTGGTATTCCAATTTCTGTTGAAATGTTAACTAAATAATTCAGCTCGCTTCAAGAGGGGCGAGCAGGTCTGGCAAAAGGTCGCCCTTTAATGGCGAATTTTGGGATTTAAATTTGCAAATGGCTTCCCAA
>NC_069002.1:30071002-30072368 GCF_001194135.2 Octopus bimaculoides | reverse complement strand
TGCGACAAGTTCTTACGTCAGGACTAAATGGAAATTTCCATCCAACTACAACGTTTTGTTTAGTTCACCGAATAATAATGATGATAATAATAATAATAATAATAATTATTATTATTACCATTTTTATTATTAATAATGGAAAGCCACAAAAGAATCAGCTTGCTGGCAGGATGGAGCTAGTATTAGTCATTAGGAAGACAATGGACTTTTTTTTCCTTGTATATTTATTGACAATGCCAGTCAAATCGCACAGTTTACTCTGCAGTAATTTCAGCAAATTAAATGGTAAATATGATGAAAGCGTACAAAAGTAATTGCTATGTCAGAGATAAAAGGTTTCGTTTAATTCTATTATGAATTCCCTTTCACCGAAAGGAGTAGGTCGATTTTAGATATTAAAATAAATAGAAACGAAAATAAAAGAAAGCAAAAGAAAATTATATATCTGCTTAAAAATTGTTGAGTAATTATGGCGACAGTCGATTCATTGGTTTCCGAAGATCAAAATTGCAGATTTCAAATATAGCTGCTTGATTAATAATAATAATAATAATAATAATAATAATAATAATAATAATAATAATAATAATAGGAAAAAATCAATATGAGAGGTATAGAAAAAATAGCAAAGTACCAGGACCTTGTCAATGAATTACTGGGACTATGGAAAGTTCGGGTAAAATGTATCCCAGTAGTTATAGGTGTATTGGGAATTATCCCTAAAGAGCTGAACAGGTGGATAGAGGAAATAGGCATAAAACCCATTTTAGTACAGCTCCAGAAAACAGTGTTATTAGGGACAGCTAGGATACTTAGGAGGGTTCTTGGCATCTAAGGTTACTTGTTGTAGCCCGATGTTAGGATTTTTTGTTTTTCCAACAGTCTAATCTGTTGTGTATATATGAAAATAATAATAAAAACGAACACACACACCTCAGCAACAGGAATGTTTAGAAAGTGATGCAGTAGAAATTTACCTGAAACCATCAAATGTCGAATAATAATAATAATAATAATACCCCATTAGAAGAGGAATATTCCAGGGAGACACGCTCTCTCCACTCCTGTTCTGCCTGGCACTCACACCTTTAACAGAATTGCTAAATAGAACTGGATGCGGTTACAAATGCTATGGAAAAACAGTCAGCCACCTTCTATATATGGATGACCTAAAATTATATGCAAAAAACGACAAAGAGCTAGAAACACTACTACAGGCAGTACACGGCTTTACCAAGGAAATAGAAATGAAATTCGGATTAGAAAAATGTGCCAAAGCAACCCTGAAAAGAGGAAAATTAGTTAAAAGTAGCAATATAACACTAGATAAAGCCAATGAAATAAGAGAACTAGACGAAAGCCAACC
>NC_069002.1:30066461-30069898 GCF_001194135.2 Octopus bimaculoides | reverse complement strand
AGGTGCCTTAGGTATAATAAAAAAATATTCAGACAAATACATAACAAAAACACCAGGACTTACAAATATATATAACATACAGAAAATTGCACTACTGGGTACTGCACACATTCTACGCAAAACACTTTCAATACAGTAAACATAAGAGCACCACAGCAAACCACAGCACATACCCAAGGCGCACAGAGCTGCGCTCGGTAGTGAAGTGAAAGCACGTTATAAAAATAAAACTACTGAATAATAATAATAATAAATAATGATAATAATAATAATAATAATAATAATAATAATAATAATAATAATAATAATAATAATAATAATAATAATAATAATAATAATAACGAGCACTCACAGAGCGCCAAGGCAACACCAACATCCTCTCAACGATTAACCGAAAACGATTTTTAAAATGAGAATAAGTGAAATAAACTTGAATGCTCTCACAAACGAGAATACTAAAAATTAGCCCGGTTGCTCTCAAAAATCGAGTAAAAAAACCGGAAAAATGATTCAGAATCCTTGTCCAGTACCTGATCGATCCCAATGGTTATCATGGAATGTGAAGGTGGGTGTCCGGGGCGTGTTTGTAATGCTGTGTGTGTGTCGTTTGCAGTGGGAACAGGGACAGCTTTTTTAGTCTATCCACTGGTCTATAGTAAAAAAATTTATCCGTGCGTGAAAGAAAACGGAAAGGACCTGCATACGGTGGTTTAACAATATCGTTGTGCACAAAAACGTGAGTCCAAGAAGTTAAGCTTCCTTTAAGGCAGAGCTAGAAATGCAATTTTCAAGTAGGTGAGAGGTTTTAAACAGGAGCGATATATTCAAAATTGGTAAAACTAAAAATTGTCGAGGATAAATTAAATATATTATTGTTACTGCACATCGCTTGACAACCGATGGTAGTGTGTTTACGTCCCCGTAACTTAGCGGTTCGGCAAAAGAGACCGATAGAATAAGTACTAGGCTTCCAAAGAATAAGTTCTGGGGTCGATTCGCTCGACTAAAGGCGGTGCTCCAGCATAGCCGCAGTCAAATGACTGAAACAAGTAAAAGAGTAAAATAGTAAGTACATCAGAGGGGTGAGGAAGTTAATGAAGTCAAAGCTAAATGGTGCGAATCTAGTGGTGGTTGTAAGTACTTGGGCAGTATTGTAACTAAGATATTCAACATAATTTGTAGACTGGAAATAATCTGAATTAGCAAATCTACACAAAAGAACTAGAAAGGAATTCAATATGAATGGGGGATTTCATCCAAGAGCAGGATTATACTTACCTAGAAAGGAAGATGGAAGAGGGTTAATATCAGTGGAAGATTGCGTGGGCTTTACTAGAGTAGATATAGTCTCCTATGTAGATAATTACTAAAATTTTTAAGAGCTGCTAGTGTAACAATAGGAGATAGGGAAACCAAAAAGCCAAATGTAATTAAAAGTTAGAAAAAAAAACAAGATTGTCTGACTGGCAAAATGGTAGATTTACAAAGATAGTTGGAGAAAATAGTTATAGCGAGACATGGTTATGGTTGTAGACAGGAAGGCTGAAAATGGAGACAGAAAGTTTGTTAGCTGCAGTACAAGATCAAGTATTTAGGACTAATTGGATAAAAGCCAAGATAGACAAAAAACAGGGAGATTCTTAATGTAGGTTATGCAAATCAAAGGAAGAAGGAAAAGGCATGAACAACCTAGGGAGAATAATTCACTGGGAGTTATATAGAAACCTAGGATTTGACCATACTGATAAATAGTACGAACATGAAGCTGGGAAAGTGCTAGAAAGTAAGAGATATAAGATGTTGTGGGACTGACAGAGTAATAGTAGCTAGAAGCCCTAATTTAGTAGTAGTAGTAGTAGTAGACAAAGAGAATAGAATGTGCCAGATAATTGACTTTACAGTCCCAAATGATGAGAAAGTCAATATGAGAAGTATAGAGAAAACTGTAAAGTACCAGAACCTGGCTATGGAAAGTTCGGGTAAAATGCATTCCTGTTGTCATAGGTGCATTAGGAATTATTCCCAAAGATTTGAAGAGATGTATAGAGGAAATGAACATGAAACCTAGTTGAATGCAGTTCCAGATAACAGTGTTATTAGGGACAGCTAAGATACTTAGGAAGGTTCCTGGTATCCAAGGTTACTTGTTATAGCCTGATGTTAGGAATTTTTCGTTTGTAGCAGTTTAATCTGTTGCGTGTATATGAAATAACAATAATGATATTGAATGTTGAGATGGAGGAAAGATAATTTATAAGAAAGCAGGATGTATAATAAAAGCAGAGCAGCTGTGGAATTCTGGAAATTATGTATGCGTGTGTGTGTGTGTGTATGTATGTATGTATGTATGTGTGTGTGTGAGTATATTTATGCATGTATGTATATATATATATGTATGTATTTATACACACTCGCAAACATGCATATACGTATGTTCATACGTACGTAGTGCATATATGCATACATACACACACACATACACATATATATATATGTGTGTGTGTGAGTGTGTGCGTGTGTGGAGGTATGTGTGTGTGTATACATATCTCTCTCTCTATATATATAAATATAGACACCTGCACACACATATATATGGCCGTATGTATGTATGTATGTATGTATGTATGTGTATGCGTGTGTGTATATATATATATATGAAAGAGAGAAAGGAGAGACAGAACATGAGGAAGAGAGTAACATGTAGATATTGAACGAATATATATTATACTGAGATGAAGTTCAGGCACACATACAGACGCACATTAACACACACACACACACACACACACACACACACACTGACATACACACATTAAAAGCTTCACCTTTATTTGGCTGCGTCGTTAGAATATCGAGCAAATTGCTTCACTACATCTGGTCCGACTCTCTGCGCGTTGAGTTCAAATACTCAACGCGCAGGTCAGCTTTGCCTTTTACCCTTTTAGAATCGATAAAAATGTACCAATCCAAGGCAGAGGGTTGGCAGAACTACAGGATGCCTTGCGGTATTTGTTCAGGTTCTTCGAGTTCTCAGTTCAAATCCCACTATGGCTTACCCGGGTGGTAGACTGAACTGTCTTCCAGTTTAACATCACAACCTAGTATACGGTGTACCTTTAGCGAAGTTATCTATGTTGCAAGCATTCGCGCCAGATTTCTACTTCGAGAACAAACTCTTCTTTCTCTCTCTCTGTCTGTCTGTCTCTCTCTCACTTTTCTCCCTCTCTCCTGCTAGTCAGGAGAGAGAATTCAGTGTCCAAATCTCGTACGGGTCTTCCGGCTTGACAAATCACACTCCATACTCATAGCCATACACGCATGTATTTATGTATGTCTATGTATGTATATGTATGTACACACATACACGCGCGCACACACACACACACACACACACAGACACACACACACACACACACACACACACACACACACACACA
>NC_069002.1:30062475-30064164 GCF_001194135.2 Octopus bimaculoides | reverse complement strand
TTTTAATCTATTGTAACAGCTGTCGAAAACAATTTAATTGGAACGAGACTCTTAGAATATTTTACGCTTTCCTACTGTTTAATATTAGTTTCTGCTCTAGGCACAAGGCCCGAAATTTCGGGGGATATGGGAGCCAGTCGATTAGATCTTCCCCAGTACGCAACTGGTATATAATTTATCGACCGCGAAAGGATGAACGGCAAAGTCGACTTCGGCGGAATTTGAACTCAGAACGTAAAAACAGACGAAATACCGCTAAGCATTTCGTCCGGCGTGCTAACGTTTCTTATTTCTTTATTGCCCACAAGGGGCTAAACATAGAGGGGACAAACAAGGACAGACAAACGGATTAAGTCGATTATATCGGCCCCAGTGCGTAAATGGTACTTATTTAATCGGATACTTATTGATCAGACCATGTATATCTATATATTTTTGCCTTTGTGTTTGTCCCCCTCCTCTTGTATTTTCCCTTACCCGAAGCCAGGAACTTTCCAGCACACCTCTGTACACACACACACACACACACACACGTACACATTCACAGACACAAATACACACGCACACACACATTTATCTACATGCAAATGCATGTTTATCTGTATTAATGAGATCCCTATTAAATTTCTTTTGCAGACGAACCAAAGTTCCCGTGGGTGGTATCAAATGTCACGGCCAGACGCATCATTACATGACTTGTAATAACCAGGTTAGTGAATCGCATTCTCTAGGAGACACACAGACACATTTTTAGGGTAGGGTGTTGTTGATGTGTCGCCTTTCCTCCCGACATCATGACTGATGCTTCGTTTTATTGACTTCACCCCACTTACTATAAGAAGGGAAATACGTTTTATCCAACAACCCAATCAGTTTAGCGAATAAAGCGCCGGACCTCATAGCGACAGATCTTGCTATAAATTTGAATTTATAATCTCTGAACTAACTATCCCTACTTCCATGGCAGACCCCACTCACACATCTACGAAGCAAGGGCTAAGCAGAAACGGTTTCGAAATCCACTGGTTTAAAAGTAGAGATATCAAAAATGAGGGAATATTCAGTAGCAAAAGAGGAAGCCATAGCAGTTATTACTTAACTATTTGGTACAATCCCTCTAAATATCTATTGAGCCATCGGAAACGGTTATACATGAAGGCAGACACGAGAGTATACCTAGAAATAGCTCATACCCTTAGAAAGATACCTTCTGTCTAAGGGTTTTAAGTTGAGGTCTGAGAAATAACTAAAAAAAAGGAAAAGAAAGATACCAACAAAAACCAATATTTTCTATCCCTACAAATACATATTGGTTTCAAATTTTGGCACAAGGCCAGTAATTTTGAGTGAGGAGATAAGACAATCACTGGTACTTTTATCACTACCGAAAAGAACAGTGGACCTCGGTGGAATTTGAACACCGAACGTAAGGATAGGAATATGTCATATATATATATAAAATAAATAAATGCGCCCTTTTAAAGCCTAGCCAGACTCATGGGCCCGGTTTCCCGGTTTCAATGGCGTACGTGTTCCCCAGCTGGATGGGACGCCAGTCCATCGCAGCGTGACTCATTTTTGCCAGCTGAGTGGACTGGAGCAACGTGAAATGAAGTGTTTTGCTCAAGAACACAACGCGTCGCCCGGTCCAGGAATCGAAACCACAATCTTACGATCATGATGCTGACA
>NC_069002.1:30055261-30058287 GCF_001194135.2 Octopus bimaculoides | reverse complement strand
ATATTTCTTAATATTCTAAGAATATTTCGCGTATTAAATAAATATCTTTAAAATAGTTATTCAATAAATGAAAGTTTAATATTAAAAAAAAAATGTTATTCAGTTTCTCAGACTTGAATGCTAGATGTTCTTCAATATTTTTATAAAATTTATAAAATTTTGTAAAACTTAAGCGGGCGAGCCGGCGAATCGTCAGCATGCCGGACGAAGTGTTTAGTGGTATTTCGTTCGTTTTAACGTTCTGAGTTTAAATCTGCCGAGGTCGACTTTGCACAAGGTGGCAAGCTGGCGGAATGGTCAACACACCGAGTGAAATGCATTTCTTTCGACTTTACGTTCTGAGTTCAAACGCCGCAGGGGTCGACTTTATCTTCCATCTTTTCGAGACCGATAAAATTAGAAACAGTGGGGGCGATCAAATCGACTTACACCACTACCCCGAAATTTCTGGTCTTGTCCCAAATTTTGACACCAATATTTTTATAAAATTTAAGGCAGCAATCTGGCAGAATCGTTTGCACGCCGGACAAAATGCTTAGCGGCATTTCTTCCGTCTTTATGTTCTGAGCTCACATTCCACCGAGGCCGACTTCGCTTTTCATCTTTTCAGGGTCGATAAATTAAGTACCAGTTGAGTACCGGGGTCGATGTAATCGGCTTACCTCCCGAAATTGCTGGCCTTGTGCTAAAGTCTGAAAATATTATTATACGTAATACATTTTTTTCACTTGTTTGGTTTGTGTATTCTTATGCCTTTAGGCACTTTATAATATTTCAGAAAGTACTTTTAGCTTTTGCAGCAGAAAGATATTGTATATGAAGCAATGTTTTGAACAGAATTCTTATGGAACAACATGAAATATAAACGTATCTGTAATACAAATACTCCAGCCATTGTAACTTTGATTATAAAGTCTGGAATGTAATAACTTCCAAATAATTTTCATGGTTTCTGATATTCTTATTTCTTAAAAACCAGAAGTAATATTACAAACTCGCATACAAAACTTTTACAAAATTTCTGAACGTCTGTAGATGATGGCATAATCTTAATTTAAAAGGACTCATAGTCTGGCACTATAATTCTCTGAAATTGGACCATTAACTGCGAATATTTCCGCACAACGTATTGCAGGCGTGGCTGTGTGGTAAGAAGCTTGCTTCCCAGCTACATGGTTCCCATTGTGGGGCACCTTGTGCAAGTGTCTTCTACTATAGCCTCGGGCATTTCTATAATTAGTGCTCTGTCAGATTCTAATACTCTTAGATACTTATGACGTTGTTCTTCTTTCAGTGGTTTTAATGTCTGGCAATCTGGTAATTGGATGCCACCAGTGTTGACTACTTGTCTCTTTTTCATGACTAACAGTGCATAATTCTTTGCGAAATTCCATGCTGAAGAGTCTTACAGTTTCTACTGAAGAATCTATCTGTGTTTTATTCTTACTAAAAAACTTCAGATCACCCATGTAGAGCAAATGGTTGATTTTCTCTTACTATTTCTGAACTGACACACTGCTTTTGCCTTTCTTAATATTAAACCGAGGAGGATTAAACATAAGACAAATATTACAGGGGATAACAAGTCTTCTTGAAAAATTCTTCTCTTGATATTAACTTTGCCTAAGGCTGCATTATTTGAGTAGAGATCTACTTTCCATTTCTTAATGGTAAAGCTAATTAATTCTCTTCTGTTGTCTGCAATCCTGAATATACTCAAATATTCACTTATCCATGAGCGTAGAATCGTGTCATAGGCTTCCTTATAATCTATTCACGCTATTGTTAAATTTTCCTTTCTAGATTTTACTTAATTTACAACTGCTTTGTCTCGGTATAATAGATTGTGCGTTCCTCTAGACTTCTTCCTGCAACCTTTGTGTTCTTCTGGAAGTAAATTCTGGTTGTCAAGGTGCTTTCTGAGAGCATTCTTATTAAAAGTTTCTCCACCAATGGTAAGCAGGCGATTGGTCTATAAATACTAGCTGTATTTCCGTGCTTTTGTCTTTCACAATGAGTACTGTTCTACCTTTAGTCATCCAGTTAGATATGACTCCTCCGTTTAGGCAATCCTAAAGTTGTTCCCTTAGTCTCTATGTAAGCTACTAAATTTCTTTAACCAGTACTCTTGAACTAAGTCCGGTCCTGGACTCTTCCAATTCTGCATTTTTACTAACCCTTTACTCACTAATGCACTAGTTAGTTTTAGATCTGGCTACTTCTCACTGACTACATCTTTCTTTACTTTCTTTAACCATGCTGCATCTCCAATACGGTTGACTGGCTTAACCCAAATATTACTCCACAATTTTCTAGTTTCTTCTGCATTAGGTTTCTTACCTTCGGTACTTTCTTCTTCAGTATTGATTCGGCTATAAAATCTCTGGTCTGTCTCCAGATCAAAAAATTAGCATGAGTTTATTCCTGTATGTTTTGGGGAAATGTTCCATTGTAGTATGCGTATATCACTTCATTGTAGTCGTTGTTGTCTGTCCGTCGCTCCTTTTTGACTTTGTTATTCGTTTGGGCAGCGACATTATGAGATACATCATTTACGTTTTGACAAAACACAACCTCTGGACGTGTGTTGAATTTTCTTTTGTATAGTGATTACCCGAGGCATACTGGACAAAATTCGCTACAATTACTTTCTCCTTTGTTTTTTGTTCTCTATTTATAGCTTTTTTTCACCGAACACATAAACAACATAGTTGTTCCTTTCCGGTTCAGAGGAATGAAGCTTGTCACCTCTATGATTAAATACCACGTGTTCGGTGTTTATGTACAAGAAGTCATAGATGTGTAAGCGAGGAACCGAGAAACAGCAATGCACATATGTATAGAGTATTTGTAGAGATATGGGTGCATATGGGTGATTAAAAGTTTACTCTCAGTTTCGTAGTCTTGGTATAGAAGTGTTTACATTTTCACGCACGTCTTACTGTGGCAGCACGTCTAAGCATCCAAGGGAGGCTATATACATACATACACACACACACACACACACACACACACACACACACACA
>NC_069002.1:30048423-30053267 GCF_001194135.2 Octopus bimaculoides | reverse complement strand
TTATTGTTCAGTAGTTTTATTTTTATAACGTGCTTTCACTTCACTACCGAGCGCAGCTCTGTGTGCCTTGGGTATGTGCTGTGGTTTGCTGTGATGCTCTTATGGTTACTGTATTGAAAGTGTTTTGCGTAGGATGTGTGCAGTGCCCAATTATTATTATTATTATTATTATTATTATTATTATTATTATTATTATTATTATTATGTTGTTGTTGTTGTTGATACATAGGATGTTGTTGATACATAGGATGAAACACAAGATCACTGTAAACTAACATCGTCTACTAAATTATTAATAACAGCAAGAGCATGTTTTGAAGTGATATTTGCGTACTGTAACTTTTATTTGCCTTACTTAATGGCTTCTAATTAGCTTCTAAATCTAAGCTGATATCTAAAAGATATACTCGACATATATTTGATTCTATATTAATTTTTAACTGGATGGACAAGTTCAGTCGTTGTGGAAGAGACATCAAAATCGATGGGTGTAGGATCGGTCAGTAGTTGATATTTGCAGGTGAGATGGTGTGACTTGACTCACCAGAAGTTGATCTCCAGCATGCACTGAAAACAGGGAAAACAATGGTTATCAAAGGAGGAAACAAGTAAAAGATGGAGTAAGGGTGTTGGAATAATACGTATTTTTAATGCAGAATTTAACCCATTACCTACCAGTGATCTCATATGAGATCACTTAAAAATTACAAATTTTGTAATTATCTGTCAATATTTACACATATCTAACCTTTTTGCTATATCTACTAGGTATATTTCTCTGATATTCAAATGAGGTTTGCTAATTTTTCACCCAATATCTCGCTTATTTGTATTTAAAATGTTATTTTGATCATTCCAGCGTGTTTCTAAGGCTGTTTTATGCTAGAAATCAAAGTTTCATAAAAAAAATTCCTGTTAATAGAATTATGGGAAGTAATGGGTTAAGCGAGCTGGTTGAAAAGGTACCGCCTGTGTCGTGAATGGAGGAAGCTTGATCTGCAATATCTGCCGATGCATATGCTTAATGATGTGGGGAAATGATTTCTGCAGCGGGTTTTGGGCCTGCAGGGCAGGGATGAAAATTAGTTTTGTGAAGACGGAGGCACTGGTCCTCTGTAGAAACTTTTCTGAGTGCATACCGCATGTTAATGAAACGTCACTGAGACAAGTGGAGAACTTTAAAGTATCTCGTGGCTATATTTACGAGTGATTGGAGGCTGGAGGCTGAGCTAGTTGCTAGAATTGCAGGTTCTTGTACAGCAATACTCCAGCCTTGACATTCGATCCTCAGAAAAGGTGAGGTTGGTAAATTATCTTCAATTCGGTTTTCGCGCTTCATCCTCATCTATGGTTATGAATGATGGATAATAACAGAAAGAATATGATTGCGAATACAAGTAACAGAAATAGGGTTCCCTTGAAGGATCTCTGGAGTAACGATGCACGACGGGATGCTTAGTTCAGGGATCAGAAAATCTCTTCAGGCTGCTACACCTTCCCCTTGAGAGGTCACAGCGCAGGCGTTGCAGACTTGGGAAACACAGACAAAGAGGTGAGTAAGGCGGTGAGCTTGCAGAAACGTTAGCACGCCGGGCGAAATGCTTAACGGCATTTCGTCTGCCTTTACGTTCTGAGTTCAAATCCCACCGAGGTCGACTTTGCCTTTCATTCTTTCGGGGTCGATTAAATAAGTACCATTTACGCACTGTGGTCGATGTAATGCCATAGGAAAGAATTCAAAGACTGATTCTTCAAGCCGAGCCAACCGGTTGGAGACATAGAGGTAGAACAAGAACGAAATGGTTAGGTAGCATCCATAGTCTCTATTGGTAACGCTTGGAAATCCAGCAAGAAAGCCGATTGACAATTGCTTTTGATTCGACTCTATGAAGGTGGAGCCTAAAATTTCAACAGCCCGGAGATTCTGAGGAACAGTGGGCGAAGAAGCTGGAGGGATTCATTCTTTTTAGGAGAATATCTTTTAATAATTCAAAGAAATCTTCACTGTATCTATTTAATGATACAAAGTCTAAATAAAATCAATAATTTTTCTATTATTAACGGACGTTCCACGACTTTCTGTCATCACACATTAGAATTGCTTTTTGTAATGTTTCAAATTTTTAAAAGAACGTGCGTGGGATAGCTTCATATGAAATTGCTACTTGCTTCAACTAAATCAAATGGTTTTCTACTGTTAAAGTAGACATTCCCAGGTTTTTGTTTCATATATGCAATATAAAGTTCGCTTGATTAAATTCTTTGATTTGCTTAAGAAACAGTAAAACGCGAAAGAAAGAAATTCAGCTTCAAAAAATGATTTTTTACTACATGAATGTGTGTGTGTGTGTGTATGTACATATACATATGTATGTATGTACATATACATATGTATGTATGTACAGATACATATGTGTATGTGTGTGAATGAGTAGTTAACAAGTAAAGGATTGAGTAGGGGTGTTGGAAAAATACGCATTTTTAATGCAGAATTTAAGCGAGCTGGTTGAAAAGGTACCGCTTGTGTCGTGAATGGAGAAAGCTTGATATGCAATATCTGCCGATGCACATGTTTAATGGTGTGGGGAATGATTCCTGCAGCGGGTTTTGGGCCTTTGATTAGGATCCATGGTAATGTGAATACAGCCATATACAAAAACATCGTTCAGCAGCATGTTGTGGCAGCTATAAGGTCATCTCCAACCCGTCAGCCAATCTTTACGCAGGATAATGCATCTTATCACAATAGTTAAGGAGGTGTTTGAAACTGAAAACGTTACTGTGATGCCTTAATCCCATTGAAAACTTATGGAAGATACTTGGTGATAAGATCAGAGACCACCGAGTTGCGAATGTTACGATTGGGAATGGGAAAAGCCCCAGGAAGAACGGAATAGAATTACATCAGAACAATGTGAGAAATTGGTCAAATCCTGTGGACGGAGATGTGCAGAAGTCATAAAAAATAAAGGAATGTATATAGATTATTAATATAATGATGGGGATTGTAAAAATTTCTGGCACAATTTTGATTTCTTGAATTTTACGTTATACGTTCTCTAATTTTGTCCATCTTGTATTTTTCAAATAAACATTTTATCTATCAGGTCATCCCATAAGTTCTGTTCGAATTTTGAATAAAGAAAATAAGTGATCAAATGCTATGTTTAATTGAAATTTAATCATCAATGTACTTTCCCTAATTATATATGACTTCCTTCCATCTATTTACAAGCTTTTTAATCATCCCATCAATGTAAAACTCTTTTGGTTTCAAAGTGAAGAACACTGAAATGTCAGTTTCGATCTCCTCCCGGCTTGCGAAAGTTATGTCCCCCAAATGATTATGTAAACTACGAAAAAAATGGTAGTCTGAAAGAGCAAGGTCGGGAGAATAAGGTGAATGAGGAATTTTTTTCCCAACCAAGCTCTTCGATCTTCTGTGATGTGATCTTTGCAGTGTTGGGTCGTACATTGCCCTGATGAAACATTACTCCTTTTTGATTCACTAAAGCAGGGTTTTTTCTTCAAAGCTTGGTTCAAACGCTCTAATTGCTGACAGTAGACTTGAGCATTGATTGTTGAATTAGGTGGTAACAATTCAAAGTGAATTACTCCTTTGCAATCCCACCAGATAGAGAGAAGAACCTTTTTCCCATGAAGTTCCCTTCTCGGTTGTAGTTGAGCTTTTTCCCATTTTACCAAGCCACTGTTTAATCCTTTAGTTATCATATTTCTGCTGCGATATACTGTCTTTGTTTCAACTAATTTGCAAAACAATGAAGAATTTGGTCATTATTCAACATCAGATTTTAGGGACGGTTTTAACTTACACCACTTTAGCCCTTTAGTTACCATATTTCTACAGAAACACACTGCAGTTGTCGCAATTAATAATAAAAGAAAATAACGAAGAATATATCAAACTAACATTTTAATTATAGTGTTTGGAATATAAACCAACATGAAATTATAATGGAACGATTTAGTTTCGATCGCTTTAATTCTTTAGTTACAATATTTCTGTTGAAACACACTGCAGTTGTTGAAATTTACTTTGAAAATAATAAGAAATTTAGTTTGATAGCTTTGTCGCTATAAAGCTGCTGTTTGGAACATGAATTAAAATGAAATTAAAATGGAAGGTTTTAACTTGGACTCTTTTAAAGCAAGAATTTTGTATTATAGAACAAAGTATCGTACCAGGTGAATTGATATCGAAAGGTTAAGATGAATTTTGTCCGCTTTGTTTTTGTTTTTCATCAATGCAATATATTCTCTGCCTCTGTTATTACAGCCACTTGGATGCGACAACGTGTTGTTTTCTTCAGCCGTTCCTGATATGTGTGGCATTTGTGCCGGCGACAACTCCACCTGTTACCACAAACATGGCGTCATTAAAAAGAACCTGACGAGAGGTAAAGTCCGAGGGATGCTTCTTTGCCGATATCTATCTATCTATCTATCTATCTATCTATCTATCTATCTATCTATCTATCTACCTATCTATCTACGTGTGTGTTCCATGCATATTTTTGTTATTCGTTTATTTTTCTTTCTATCATTCTGATGATGAAGGATTAGCGTCCGAAGCTTCAATACACCTCTTTTTTCTTTTCTTTTCTTTTCTTTTCTTTTCTTTTCTTTTCTTTTCAGCGTCATACTAATGCAATATTTGTTAAAAATGTGCCCCTTCCATTCTTTTTGTGCTCATTGTTTATAAATGTTTATATGTATACCTATGCACAAACACACAAGTATACACAGTCATATAGATGAATGTACGCATATATATATATATATATATATATATATATATATATATATATATATATATATATATA
>NC_069002.1:30046812-30047546 GCF_001194135.2 Octopus bimaculoides | reverse complement strand
ACACTGCGAACGCTATTGCTGCTGCTGCTTTTCAAACTGTGATAATGATGATGATGATGATGATGATGACGACGACGACGACGACGATGATGATGATGATGATGATGATGATGATGATAACGATGATGATGAAGATGATGAGGTTGATGATGATGATGATGGTGATGACGACGACGACGACGACGGCACAAACTGTGACAATAATGATGATGATGATGGTGATGTTGATCACGATGATGACGACGGCGATAATGTCGAAGATGATGATGATGATGACGATGATGATGGTGATTATGACGACGACGACGATGATGATGATGACAACGGCGACTATACAAAACGTCTAACTTCATTAGTAAATATGTTATATAGATTTTTCTAAATATCACGCAAATGGTAATTGCTGCCATTGAAATGTATAAGTTATGGCCAACTATACCAGGCAGCAGCACCGTATGTCTCAATAAATAGTTTATTACAAACTGCAAATACACATGTTAAAACATTGGCAGACGACAAAGTTCTTTGTCACATTGGAAATAGAAACAGCTCTTCGCATGATGTTGAGACAGGTACCACCGCAACCACCACCATCACCACCATAACCACAATGACAGCATCACCGCCATCACCGCCAGCAAGGTTGCCTCTAAACCTATAAGCTTACATTACACACGTAAGTACACGTACGTATATGTATACATGCATGCATACTTATATATATATATATATAT
>NC_069002.1:30045409-30046364 GCF_001194135.2 Octopus bimaculoides | reverse complement strand
ATATATATATATATACATATATATATACTAGCTGTTTTTCCCGGTTTCACCCGGGTAGTTTGGTTGATGTTGCTGTAAAACCAGCTATCTTCTAAATATTTGGTTCCTCTTTGTATTCAAACACCAAAAATAAAGGTTAAAAAAATACTCAAAATATTTTAAGAAAAAAAAAATTAACAAAAAAAGACAAAACCCAAATTAATAAAAATGTTAGTTGCTGATAGCTGTAGTAACTGGGAGGTATCAGTACTCCAATAAAGCTAAAATTATCTTAATTTGTGTAATCAAAGTCTACTGTAGTCATTGTACCTAATCTGAACCTCAATCATGAATGAAGAATCAAATATCTGACAGTGAAGTTGTAGTATGTACGCAAGCAATCATATAAATTGTACTTTGTTAAACAACTCGACGTAAATACAATGTAAAACAGTTGTCAGCACCAGAGACTTTGAACAAATAGAATTAATGCTTAAGTTCACCGATCGATCATAATCGCAACTGGAGCCTGCCTTGAAAAATGGGTCAATGGGGAAACAGCAGAACTTTAGGCGACGTAATAATTTTTCTAAAAAAGGAAAGAATTAACGATTGTGCACACATGCATTGAACGGAATAAACTGAACTTACGTGGCGTGATTGGTTGCAAAAAATAGCAGCGGAATGTACGTGAAGGAAATATGGAGAAGAGAGACCATTGCGCGCGCACACGCACTCACACACGTTTACATACCCCACCTTTTACATACACACAGAGTTGAAACACTGTTTGATTTATTTTTTCAGCGTACAATTTTCATCATCCCACTACCAAGTATGACATCGTCCCTTCCTTCTTTTTCATCTATTACCCCTTCCTTTCTCATTAATAAACACGAGAGTATTATTACAGTAGATTATCTCGGTAACCATGGAAGCTACGTATATATATATATATATATATATATATATATAT
>NC_069002.1:30042630-30044971 GCF_001194135.2 Octopus bimaculoides | reverse complement strand
ATATATATATATATATATATATATACCTATATCTATATCTATATCTATCTATCTATCTATATATCTACCTACCTATCTATCTATCTATCTATCTACCACGAACTTCATTCAGTTTCCATCTACCAAATCCACTCTCAAGGCTTTGGTCGGTCCGATGTACTCCGAACTGCCTCAACGAAAAGAAATATAGCATCTGGTGAAATAAATTAGATCTAAGACACGCATTTTGAAACACTGTCTTTTGACTTTTTTCCCCGAATGCTCGAATTCAATAATAAAAAATAAAGTAAAGAAAAAAAAAACCTTCCCTTCCTGATCTTTTACAACCCAATAAAAAAATTTCTGTTTGTTTTCATTTCATCGCGAAATTCTACGGTTTATTTTATACATTTAAAAACATTCTGTAAAATGAAAGCAGTTTATTTTCTTTTATATCTCATGTATTCCCTACGAGTCTTTTATCAGTTATTCCCCTTGTATCATTTCGGCCATTTCGTTTTCCCTTTTTTCTCTTATATGAGATACTTACCACCTCCTCACACCGCCCCCGCCGGGTGTGGTTAGCTCTAAATTCTCAAAGTTATCCACACATTTTTTCGTTTAATTTAACACGCGAGCAGTATCCTCATGTGTTTGTTTATGCGTATGTCTGTGCGCGCATCCGCGCGTGCCAGAATGTTTATATATGTATGTTTATATATGCTTACTATTCATTTATTTCTTTATATCCATATTTATGCGAATGCGCGTGCATGCTGGGTATACGCCTGCGCTCTGTGACTGCCAGTGTATGCACCTATTTCTGTGTATGCGCGCGTGTGCATATACTCTTTTACTCTTTTACTTGTTTCAGTCATTTGACTGTGGCCATGCTGGAGCACCGCCTTTAGTCGAGCAAATCGATCCCAAGGCTTATTCTTTGTAAGCCTAGTACTTATTCCATCGGTCTCTTTTGCCGAACCGCTAAGTTACGGGGACTTAAACACACCAGCATCGGTTGTCAAACGATGTTGGGCGGACAAACACAGACACACAAACATATACACATACATACATATATATATATATATATATATATACATATATACGACGGGCTTCTTTCAGTTTCCGTCTACCAAATCCACTCACAAGGCTTTGGTCGGCCCGAGGCTATAGTTGAAGACACTTGCCCAAGGTGCCACGCAGTGGGACTGAACCCGGAACCATGTGGTTGGTAAGCAAGCTACTTACCACACAGCCACTCCTACGGCTATATATATCTATATGTGGTATAGAGTTTTTTGCTGCTCTTTCTAGCGGGTTAGATGTCCTATTATAGGCATCTCTATATTTCAAATGAATAATATATATGTAGTCTATTGACTAATTTTTTATTCTCGCTGAACCACTGGTGGTAAATTAAATTTCTAAAATTTCTTTTGCTGCCCTATGATTAATAATGATATATATATATATATATATATATATACATACATACACACACACTGGCTTTAAGGGTATCACGGAAGCCCTGGTCAGAAGAGCAACCTTTTGAGTTCTTTTATAGGGCTGCAATAAGTGTGTGAATCTGAGAGGAGGATAAAATCATAATTAACTGATCCTCTTGTATTTTCTTTTGCTCAAAGCCAGGAACTTTTCACTCCCGTATACATACACGCAGATATATGTATGTATGTATGTATGTATGTATGTATGTATGTATGTATGTATGCATGCATATATGTATGTATATTTGCATGTATATATGTATGTATGTATGTATGTATGTATGTATGTATGTATGTATGTATGTATGTGTACATTAACCACATTTGGATTGTTGGTGATTTTTTTCCCCCGTCTTCGTTTTCTCTTGGACTTTCCTCTGTCTCCTGTTTCTGAAGAAGAACTTTGCTCGAAACGTAAAACTATCTTTTTTCCTTCTTGGAGCGTCTTATTAATTCTTTGCATGTTGTTTTCCCTTGTAGTCCTTTTTTTTATTAATTATATATATATAATTATATATATATAATTTAGACTTTTTTGTGGTGAAATCTCCTGCTATATTGGTAACGATTACATAGTTTTCTATGAAAAATCATATATATATATATATACATACACGCACAGATAGTGTTCAGGTTAAATTTGACAATTTGCATAAAATACTTAAAAAATACTTAAAAAAAAAAAAATCGACAAGATTATGGCTGGGCGATAGCAGTTTACTCAAAGTAGCTTCCATCATCACGGCTTCAAGACAGCTCGGGAAACTGGCACATATGTTCCACGTTGTTTGCCCGTGGAGATCTTTCAACAGCTCTTTGATCTTGGCCAGAAGCTCGACCTCGGTGTCGCATGT
>NC_069002.1:30041869-30042620 GCF_001194135.2 Octopus bimaculoides | reverse complement strand
ACTTTGACTTTCATAATTTCGGAGACGATATATTAAATACCAGTTGTGTACTGGGGTCGATCTAATCGATTGCCCCACCTCTCTCCCGCAAAATTTCGGGCCTTGTGCCTAGAGTACAAAAGAATATTTACAAATGCGTAAGGCAGCGAGCTGGCACGTTAGCACGCCGGGCGAAATGCTTAGCAGTATTACATTTGTCTTTATGTTCTGAGTTCAAATTCTGCCGAGGTCGACTTTGACTTTCATAATTTCGGAGACGATATATTAAATACCAGTTGTGTACTGGGGTCGATCTAATCGATTGCCCCACCTCTCTCCCGCAAAATTTCGGGCCTTGTGCCTAGAGCAGAAAAGAATATTTACGAACGCTAGTGTTCTCATCTTGAATACGTGTACATACTTATTGTATGTCGATTTTATTCGCGCATACATCATTTCAGTTATGTGGATGTATATTTATGTATATCGCATCCATTTCAATTTTATTGTCACAGCATTTTTATACCAGAACATATCCGTGTTGCTTTTGAAATATCTGTTCAGTATTTCCCTACTACTACTACTACTACTACTACTACTACTACTACTACTACTTCCGCTGTTGTTGTTGTTACACTTTTACATCCACATATGTTTAATTTAATTTTACTTCGTTCATATAAATCGCTTTCCCCGCGTACACCTTCCCCACTCTTTCTCCTCCTTGCTTCTTATCTCTTCTTAGTCTTCTCTTTCGGTCTTTTTTCCTCAG
>NC_069002.1:30039807-30041666 GCF_001194135.2 Octopus bimaculoides | reverse complement strand
CGGTTTCGCATTTTCTTTTCAAATTTGTCAAATTTCTTTACCGATGTTGTGTCATTTATTCGCTATGGTCATCTCCACGCAACACACCTTCCCCGAAAATATTGCCCATGTTTTCTATTGAATCTTTAAACTACCAGTTTGTCTCCCACTTACCTATCTGTGTGCAGTAATCTCTCTCCATATCGCGGTTCACCTGTCGTGGTTTATCATTCAAGCTTACATCGATTCCTCCATGGTGTTGTTTTGCATTTATAATAAAATAAATATATACAAATTATAAAAATAAACAAAAAAAATACAGTACAGCAGTGCTTCTCGAACTATCTGATGTGGCGTACCGGTAGTTTTTTTTTCCAATGTGCCAGAGACCGGTAATATTTCTGAGTAATACTAGTTCATACCAAGGCGGCACAAAAAATATAATATATAAAAATGAGACATGTGCTATTTTGTCTCATAATTATATGTTAATTTTTGGCGTACCCGCTGATGAGAACTTCGCCTAGCAAATTAATTTATTTGTTAATTAAAGTTCGAAACGTAGGTCCGGTGACAAAATATGGTAAATGCTTTTATTTTTCATTCCCTTCGAAATTGCTCTTAACCGTAGTTTGGAATTTGACTATTCCTTCTAGCGTGTAAGGTGTCCTGTTAGGGTCACCTCTTTTGTGTTTAAATGTACACTAATTTTATATGAAATATATATATATATGTCTTAGAATTACCTACATTGATACGGATAAGAGATGATGGGTGTTTTTGGGCGATTATAGTACCTGTCAATATATGTGTACAATTATGTGTTTTGACTACAACATTAGACCATTTTAGCTCTGATTTCTAGCAACGTAGGTGTTTCTGATACCCAAGTATTTATTGACAATTATAGTTTTACCTTTTTGATAAAATATTGCAAACTGCTGTCTATATTAATTTTACATACACACACAGATACACAGACACGAGCTTTTAGGCATTTTCGTTCAATAAACACTCACAACACCCGGTCTGGGAATCGAAACCGCGATCCTACGACCGCGAGTCCGCTGCCCTAACCACTGGGCCTCCATCCATAGAGTATTCAGTTTGGTGGTGTATCGCACGATCTTTTCTTGATATGCTGCTAGTTAATTTCATTCTTCCTGTTGAGCGCCAAAAACCATATCGAATTAATAAGTGTAGTTTACACAGCACTTTCTTGTTATATTCTTCTATCATAGCATGGCTTCTCATTAGCAGTTACCTTCAAGTAAAACAAAATGACAAAAATACAAAACGAAGTTTTATTACCAGTGTAGCTATGAATACCTTTGTGGTCTTGTTGTTGATTTTACATCTTGTTGTACCCAAGCTGTTTGCTGTTTCTATTGCAGTTCTTTTCGTTGTTGTTGTTGCTGTTCTTCTAGTTGTTGCTGTTGTTGTCATTTCGGCTAATTTTATTTTGCAACTGTTATTTATATTGGTGTTGTCATTGCTGTTTTATTTCAACAACGTACTTATGTCATTATTTTTACAAATGAGAAAAAGTGGCGACGGGATTTTTTAAGCTTCTGGCGAATATAAATCCCCTTGAGTTTTATTAATTTTTTTTGCTGTTGTCTTCTGTTTTATATATTGTTTTTTTTTGTGTGAATTGGTTTTCAATTCTCGGTGGAAGTAAGTGTCTTTCGTTTTGACAGCAATAAAACCCCATTAATATCAGATACCTTTCTATATGTTCAGATTTTCATTTAAAAAGACATAACCCGAAAGTTTATTAAAAAGGAAACTGATTTTCAGGTTCTGTTTTGAAATAGAGTGCATAGTCACAAACTCAGACACACGCACACACACACACACACACACACAAACGCACGCAC
>NC_069002.1:30037995-30039700 GCF_001194135.2 Octopus bimaculoides | reverse complement strand
ACACACACACACACACACACACACACACACACACACACACACACACACACATACGAGGTGGTATCAAAAGGTTCCCGGAATAGTTATGTTTAATAAAAAATAACTTATTTACCTAAGTTTTAACATAATTTCCTACAAAATAGTCACCTTGCGCAGCAATACACCGGTCTCAGCGTTGCTGCCACTTTTAGAATCCGACCTGGAAGTCGTTTGTCGTAAGCGAGTCGAGGACCGTCTGCGATTCGCTCTGGATCTCGACAACTTGACAACAGCGTTAAAATAGCAACCTTTGAGCTGCATTTTCATCTTGGGGCAGAGATGGAAGTCTGCAGGTGGTAAACCTGGCGAATAGGGTGGGTGTGGAAGTCATACCATGTTGCTTTTGGTGAGAAAATTACGAGTGGGGAGAGGTCGGTGACAAGGGTACATTGTCGTGGTGAAAAATCCAATTCCTCGCGCTCCGCAGATCCGGTCGCTTTCGCCGACTGTCCTCCCTCAAACGCTTCAAAATATCATAGATTGTTCTCCGACAATCCTCATCTACAAGCTAATGAATTTTCTCAACATTTCCGGGGTTGACATTCATGGTAGGTCTTCCAGATCGCTCATGGATCGGTCTTCCAGGGACGGTCATCCAATTTTGAAGCGCCCGTGTCACTCGAAACATTCTTTCCTGCTCTACGCACAAGGCCCGAATTTTTTTTGGGAGGGAGTCAGTCGATTAGATCGACTCCAGTACGTAACTGGTACTTAATTTATCGACCTCGAAAGGATGAAAAGCAAAGTCGACCTCGGTGGAATTTGAACTCAGAACGTAAAGACAGGCGAAATACCGCTAAGCATTTCGCCCGGCGTGCTAAGGCTTCTTATTTCTTTATTGCCCACAAGGGGCTAAATATAGAGGGGACAAACAAGGACAGACAAAGGGATTAAGTCGATTACATCGAGCTAAGCATTTCGCCCGGCGTGCTAATGTTTCTGCCAGCTCGCCGACTTCCGTGTCGCTCGAAACATTGCGTATGACCCATTGCTTCATCGCCGTAAGTTTGCCGATGCATGTTCAATGTCTCTGTAGCAGACTTCCCAAGTTTAACGCAAACATTCACGTTGGCCCTTTGTTCCAACTTCCTGTCCATGAACTTCCAGTCAACATCATGGTGCTTGGAGTGATCACAAGTGATGGCGACGTTATACTGCAATTCATCTCCCTACACGGCCTCAGACTCAACACGAAGGCCTACATCAAGTGCCCGGATGAGATAGGTCAAGTGGCTTGCTGCTGGAAGACCCTATGTCTAACAACAGGACCCTGCACCATGCTACACAAGTAGGAGAACCCAGTCATAGCTGTCAGACAATTTCTGCGACCACATCACCCCTAACATCTGGCCACCTAACTCCCCAGACTGCGACCCCTTTTATTATTATGCGTGGAGCGCAGTTGAACGAGAGACCAACAAAACTCCTTGTAACACCAAAGATGAACTGAAGGCAAGGATTATGGCAGAGTTCACCAGCTTAAACCAGGAGACTGTCCAGAAGAGTTGCAGGAGATTCCGAAGGCGTCTGGAGCCCGTGGTTTAAGCCAATGGTGATTTTTATTGAATAAATTTACTCTTTAGTATTTCAAGATATTTTTATGTAATTTCGGTAAACATATCTGTTAAAATGAGATATCAGTGTTATTTTCATTTTTGTGTAATTT
>NC_069002.1:30029148-30034615 GCF_001194135.2 Octopus bimaculoides | reverse complement strand
TGTGTGTGTGTGTGTGTGTGTGTGGAGGCACAATGGCCCAGTGGTTAGGGCGTTGTGAGTGTTTATTGAGCGAAAACACCTAAAGCTCCACGAGGCTCCGGCAGGGGTTGGTGGCGAACTCTGCTGTACTCTTCGACCACAACTTTCTCTCACTCTTACTTCCTGTATATATTTTTACCTGGTTTCCATGACGTATGAGTGACAGAAATTACAACTCTCACTTCCACCTGAACGTGACGCCAGTCCGTCGCAGTGTTAACTTCCTATCTATTTCTGGAACTCATTTACAGCAGAATGCATCGAAACAATGCTAAATGAAGTGTTTTGCTCAAGAACACAATGCTCCGTCCGGTCCGGGAATTGAAATATATTACGATCAGCAGTGCAATACCCGAATCACTAAACCACGCCTAAGTTGCTATGTGGAAACAAGAAGAAGAAGAAGAAGAACAATAACTTGTGTTTGGAGAGTAATTTGTGCGTGTATAAACAATTAACTGCAATACAACATTAATAATTAATGTTAATATGCTGGTGGATTTCCGTCGTAGTTCGACGATGAAGATTCTGTTGTTCGAGCAAGTGAATTACCTGCTCCCGAATTAACGCGTAAGTGGCTGAGTATTCTACAGTCACATGTACTCTCTGGCCGAATCAGCGCGGCCCAGCGTGTGACATGGCTGTATCTTTTCAGTTATAGGCCCAATCCATTTCATGAGCTTCCCTGCAGTTTTTGTCATCCTAATGTCTCTCACAAGAGGTGGGTCGACCCGAAATTATAATAAATGACACTTGCTCAAGATACCACGCAGCAATTCGATCCTACGGCCACGTAATTGCAGCGTTAACTTCTTAACCATTCAGCCATACTGCGTTTAGAAGACGTCAGTATGAGTCAATTAAATGAACGCCTCAACACAAGATATAATACTGGCATTCCGTCGGTTGCGACGACGAATGTTCTAGCTGATCTGATCAACGGAACAGCCTGCCCAGGAAATTAACGTTCAAGTGGTTGAGCACTCCACAGACACGTGTACTCTTAACATACTTCTCAGGGCGATTCAGCTTAACACAGGATGTAACAAGCCTGTCCCTTTGAATTAGAGGTACAACTTCTTTTTGCCAACTGAATGGATTTCCGTCCAAGGGGAAAATATTTACGCCACAAAAACTGGGAAACCGGCTCTTTGAGTCTGTATGATTCGGAAAGGGTCTTTAACCTACCTTATCCTATTCTATCCTGTCGTGATAAAAGTAAAGTAGACCTCTGTGGGATTTGAAATCAGAAGCTAAAAACACCGGATTTTTATAATCGGAAGCCATTACCGGTCGAGATTTATCACATTATTATTAAGAATAGTTTGTCTTTGGAGATAAAAATATATAAAAAAGGAGAAATTGTCGATGCAAAAATAAGTATTGCTTTGAGAAATAAGTAGATATTCGTAATTTATCGCTAAAGAAATAGCGTAATTCGACATCTCGAGGAAGTAAACTGTTATTAACACAGGGAGGCAGGATATTACACAGAAATGGTCAGGTTATATATTATATATTATATATTATATCAGAATATATTATATAGGAAAGAGGGAAAATATTATATAAAATATATTATTGAAAATATATAAAATGTCTGATTGGAAATTTTATATTGCAAACTTATTGAGATGCGTTATGTAAAATATATTAAAAGTGTTATGTAGAAAATCTTATTGAATATGTTATATAAAAATGTTATTGAAAATATATGATTATGTGCACGTAAAATGGTGAGAATCAAAATAAAAAAGAGTATATTCGTTACCAATATTTTCTGAAAGATTTGAACGTGGATATGCTAATCACTGTTGTATTTTGCCTTTAGACGATATTTTTTACATACCACTCTAAGCTGTTTTCCTGTTTCGACACAATCCTGGTAACTGATCAAATCTCTTCTACCTTTTCTTCTGGAAAAGTACAGTCTGTCGGTGTCACTCTCAGGGTGGAAGGTTAAGAAGGCTATTATTATTATTATTATTATTATTATTATTATTATTATTGTTCAGTAGTTTTATTTTTATAACGTGCTTTCACTTCACTACTGAGCGCAGCTCTGTGCGCCTTGGGTATGTGCTGTGGTTTGCTGTGGTGCTCTTATGTTTACTGTATTGAAAGTGTTTTGCGTAGAATGTGTGCAGTACCCAGTAGTGCAATTTTCTGTATGTTAATTATCATTATTATTATTATTATTATTATTATTATTATTATTATTATTATTATTATTATTATTATTATTATTATTATTATTTATTTATTTATTTATTTATTTATTTATTTATTTCCATTGCACAGTTTCTAACGCTGGAGATGTACTACGGTGCCAACTGTTCACTAGTAGTGAACTAAGGTAACGCCCCTTATTTTTCAAGCCCCATCCGGAGTATTCGGGCGGCTCCAAGCAGCGCTGTTTTCTTCAAGTGCTCCGCCCTTATTACAGGCCCTATTTGTTCCATGTACTTCTCAAGAGTCTTACTCACTGTTCTCAGGGCTTCGACAATTATTATTATTACTACAACCGTTTTTTCATCGACCACTTAACTTCCCAAGCTAACCTGTCATATCTATCGACTATTATTATTATTATTATTATTATTATTATTATTTCACATACCCACAACAGATTAGCTTGTGGGAAAAGAATAATTCTTAAAATCGAACTACAACAAGTTAGCTTAAATGTCAAGAACCCTTCTAAGTATTCTAGCTGTCCCTAATGATGCGGCTTTTGGAGCTGTACTAAACTAGGTTTTACGCCCATTTCTTCTATACATCTCTTCAAATCTTCGAGAATAGTTCCTAATGCACCTATGACTACTGGGATACATCTTACCCGAACTTTCCATAGCCTTTGTAACTCAATGACTAGGTTCTGGTACCTTACAGTTTTCTCTATACCGCTCAAATTGATTTTCTCATCATTTGGGACTGTAAAGTCAATTATCTGGCACTTTCTATTCTCTCTGTCTAAACTACCAAATCAGGCTTTCTAGCTTCACATCTTATATTTCTAATTTTCTACTACTTCACTAGCTTCATGTTCATACCACTTATCAGTACAGTCAAGTCCTAGCTTTCTATATAATTCCCAGTAGATTACTCTCCTTAGGTTGTAGAATCCAGCCGTTGTGTACTTTACCGTTATCACTTATTTTTTCATAGTTTCGAGCCAACGAAACAAGACCCCCACGGCGTCAAAAACGATGTAATCAATTTTCTGCACCTAATACGGCATCTAAATGTTTCGTATCTTGTGTTTAGGTTAGAAATCAATGTTTGTGCATTTATAAATGCTTCTGGCAATAGACTAAAGGTCGTTAGATCGGTTTCTGGTTGTCAGTCACAGTTTGACAACATCACACTTCACTTACCATTTTAATTCATTCCTTTTTCGCAATGTATTTATATTTCTATATTGCAATATTACACACACACACACACACACACACACACACACACACACACACACACACACACACACACACACACACACACGCATACGCACACACACACTCACACACACACACACACACGCCTACACACGTATAAACACACTACGTTTTATTGTATTATATTTACATATGCAATTAAGCATACATATATACATACATATATGTATACAAATACACACACAGACAGACACACACAGACAGAAACACACACACATATATATATAGACATATAGATATGTATACACACACACACGTATATAGATAGATAGATAGATAAATACATACATACATACATACAGATAGATATATACGTAAGCAAAGTTTAAGTTACTTAAAATGTTTGTGACATATTTCAACTGTTTATATATATATATATATATATAATTTAATAAACATAATATAGGTTTTTATGTGCTACTATTAGTTCCCTGTGATGAGAACATGCCAGACAGTAGTTTTTAACACGTCTGGTGTCCTAGCACAATCTTTAGTCACTGCTCACATGGCATAACAAACTAAAAATGGGACGATAGGATGAGAGGAAAAGCGAGAAAAGGTGAAAAAGGAGTAAGTAGAAAAGGTGGAATGTTGAAAAATCGGAAAACGAAAAAGAAAACAACAGAAAGAAGCAAAATCGTGTGGAATTAAAGTTATTACCCCTTCGACTGTAAAATATAGGCTGAAAAGATAGTGGCTTAGAGTCTGTGGTACAGCTGTTCAGTTCGGAGTGGGTGGCACTTTCCAATTCGTCAAGAGGAACTTAGCCATATGCTAACAATTGCTGAAAATTTCGGATCTAGAATTCAGCAGTGTGTTAAAGGTCTTAGATCTAAAAAACATCTTAATTCTTTCAGTTACGCATAGTTTAAATTTTTTAGATCCATTAACGTATGGTGTGGATTTTTCGACTATTTTTCACTTTATCGTATGTGGTGTGGCGTTCCACTTCAAACCCTATACGTGGATAGCCAACTTAGTAGCTTTACTTTTGTCCCTGTGTCGGAATGGTGATATGTGATTAGCGCAACTATGATTGAATTCACCTTCATGTATTCCGATATAGCTCTTCTTATCGGTTGTGTTATCATCTAGCGCTGCTGTAACTTCTGCCTAATATATGACGTATTTAAGAATACATTCCTGGGCCTTTACAGTTATAACTGGTAATGGGCTCTTGGTGGTGTTCTCGTGTAATGATTTTTTTAAATATTAGAGCAGCAGCTATATGATAATTTCACTGAGCGCTTGTTAAATGTTTTCCTGCACCTGTGATTTTCTGGAAAATGTCTAGGAAAGACAGGAATCTTTTACCTATGTTAGTTTTTACATTAAGGGAAAGGTGGGGATGCAAATTATTTTCCTTGATCTATTTTTAGGTCTATTATTATTATTATTATTATTATTATTATTATTATTATTATTATTATGATTATTATTCCTGTTAATATCAGAGGGGCTGTATATTCTTTTCTACTCTAGGCACATGGCCCCGAAATTTTTGGGAGGTGACCAGTCGATTAGATCGACCCAGTACGCAACTGGTACTAAATTTATCGACCCCAAGAGAATTAAATGCAAAGTCGACCTCGGTGGAATTTGAACTCAGAACCTAAAAACAGACGAACTACCCTTAAGCATTTAGCGCCCAGCATGCTAACGATTCTGCCAGCTCGCTGCTTACAGAGGGGTGATATATTAATGTACCCTTAAAGCCACCATTGGCTAGGGCATTGTTATAGTAAGGGGCCACCTTCTCGAAAATTTCTGTAGAAGAAGAGAGGTTAGAAACTCTGTTACTAATGTTAGCAATCAGACTTTTAAATACCACAGGGGGTGACAAAACAATTTATAACCTCTCTATCCACACAAACACACACACACACACGTGCACACACATACACACATATATATACACACACATACAAATATATGCATGTGTGCACACAAACATATATATATATATATATATA
>NC_069002.1:30020137-30025925 GCF_001194135.2 Octopus bimaculoides | reverse complement strand
ATTATATATACACATAAATACATTATGTGTGTGTGTGGTGTACGTTTATGTAAATATGTAGATATATATATTATACTAATTTATATTTTATACTCACATATGATACACACAATAATATATGCATTACATTTATATATATATATATGTAATATATATATTACATATATATGTAATGCATATATTATTGTGTGTATAATATATGCATATGAAGTATAAATTAGTATAATATGTATATATTTATATATATATTATACTAACTTTGCACATAAGCACATAACCATATTCGTATCATATAAGCACTCACGCACACACACACATATATATATGCATACATACATACATACATATATATATATATATATATATATATATATATATATATATATATATATATATATATATATATATATATATATATATATATATATATACACACATATATATATATATGCATATACATACATACATATATATATATATATATATACATATATAGATATACATATACACATATATATACATACACATATATATACATATATATACATACATATATATATACATATACATACATATATATATATATATTCATGCATGCATACATATATATATATACATATACATACATAATATATATCTATACACACACACACACACACACACACATATATATATATACATACATACATACATAAATACATACATATATATACACATACATACACATATATATATAAACATACATACATATATATATATATATATATATATATATATATATATATATATATATATATATATATATATATATATATATATACATACATACATATAAATATATACACATACATATACATACACAAATACATACATGTATACATGCACACACACACACATACATACATGTATACATGCACACACACACATACAATTTAGTTGAAGCAGTGTGAAATATGATTCTTACGTCTTTGGCGTTGGCTAGCAGTAAACTGAAAGTAAATACGATAATTTAATAGTTTGCACTTTTACCTGATATTTTGGAGTTAAAAAAATTCTCTTCAGGAAACGTAAGTCGGAGATTTGACGTTGCGAGCTAGCTTTTCTGCACTGGAGCATGTGCATGTGCACACGTGCACGTGTGTGAGAGGGGTGCGTGGTATGCGCAGAATAACATTGTTATACCGGCCAATGAGTTGCGTGCGGCTTGGGTCTGTTGTTATTATGTGGCTCGGTCTTGCTAATGATGATGGCTTCTTTTTTCTTAGGTTCCCGATGTTTCGTTACACAACATCGGTGGAGACCGGGATGTCTTGAGCATTTACATAGGTGTTTTTTGACAAAAGAAGCCTCAGTGGTGTTCTTACTTTGTCGAGTTCTTACTTGATGTGCATTTGTCCAACGTAGCTTTCATCGCATTTACTACTTGTGATTTTATACCTCATGTGGGACTGCAGACATACGTTCTGATTATTGATCTGACAGTTTGGCCATGTGCATTTGGCGTTCTTATGTGTTGACCGACTTTTAGTTAAAAACTTCCTAATGAAAGGTTTGTCAACAATATATTCAATTTCCTGGTGGATTACCATAATTGATTTGTCATTTGTTGCTCAGTTTAATAAAAAAAGAACACGCTTGATATCCCGAGACGTGTGGGTTTTGTTTGGTGGTCTGATGATGTCCTGGAAGAATCTAGACAGACGTTCTCCATAAGGATGTTTTTTGGGATCTGTATGGTGTTAGACTTTTCATCTCTCTCGCTGCATTTACTGCGTTTCCTGCGAATCTCATTTCTTAAGGCGGTCGTCTTGGCTCTGATGGGTCGGGAGGAACAGTAATATTCACATAAACCCCTGTATGAAGCTTTCCTGGAAAGGTTGGTGGAGATGGATCCATTCTCTATGATTTTTGAGTTCGAAATCAAGCAGAGGTTTGGAACAAGTGTTATCGGAGAGCTCAACTTCAAATTCTATATGCTCGTCGAAATTGCCGAGCATTTTGTACATTTTAAATGCCTTGTTGCAAACTGATGTTAATATAAGGATGTCATCCACAAACATGGTGTAAAAGAAGTAGAAGTGACGGGCGTTGAGTGCCCTGTGTTCTTACTGACCCATGTATGTGGTGGTCAGTAAGCCTGACAAACTAGACCCCACCGGCAATACAGAAATATTCTAGTAAGTGGAACCCTTAAACTGGACGAAGGCTTTGACCATTATTGTAGTCAGCAGTTCGTGGAAACCTTGAGTTGTGAATCAGAAGTAAAGTTGTGAGAGGAGGCAACGTGTCTGGTTTTCAGTTAGTAGTATATTGGATATTTATTATCCCTAAATGGTTGCGTAACCTTTAACTCATACAGACAGACACACACACACACACATACATACATACATACATACATATACAAATGCATATATTTCCTTCTGTTGTCAGGTATACATATATATATATATATATATATATATTTTGTATATCAAAACCCAATTTGATTATCTGCATAATTCTCTCTTCCCCTATATATATATATATAAAACATTTGTGTTAAATATATCTATATAATATATATATTTAAGTATATGTGTACGTATATGTACATATGTATTCATGTGTATATGCGAATAATATATATATTATTTGTATATATATGTGTATATATATATATATATATATACACATACGTACGCACACACACACACACACGCACACGCACACATTAATATAGAAGACAAACAATACTCCAAGAATGCTTAACTAAATTCGATCTCGGCGGAGTTTAGCAAAGAGGAAGACGGAAAGTTGGAACAGTTTGCAGAATGTGTGAAAGATGATGTGAAGAAGAAGGAAAACAAAGAGAGAAAGAGAAAGCCTCGACAAGAGAAACATCAGCGATGATGATGATGACGATGTTGATGATGATAATGAAACAGTAATAATAATAATAATAATAATAATAATAATAATAATAATAATAATAATAGTAATACATCCTGAGGCTGTAACTGAAGGAGGAAATATAAAGATTCTTTGGGACTTCCCAGTATATACAGACCGGACCATCAAGGCAAATAGACCAGATATTGTTGTGAAAGACCAAAACAATAAAATCTGTTTATTGATTGACATGAGTATAACCAGTGACCGTAATATCTCGGTAAAAGAATTTGATAGTCTCAGAAAATATAAAGATTTATTAATCGAAATCGAAAAGATGTGGCATCTCAAGACGGTTACAAAACAGTGATTGTAGGAGCACTTGGTATGATAAAAAAAGGAAATGAAAATTATTTAAGAATGATCTCTGGTTTAACATCCATACAGGAAGTGCAAAAGATTGCCTTAACTGGCAACTGGTCACACGTATGGAGAAGAGCATTGTCCCTGTGAATTTTCTTTCCCTTTTCCCCCTTTATTTTATTTGATGGCTTTTTCTTTCTTATTTTTGTCTTTTTTCTCTGTCTTTTTTCTCTGTCTTTCTTCCCCTTTTTCTCTATCGCATGACTTTGTAAATGAACAATCAGGTGTGCGTATTTTAATGGCCTACCAATGTATACGGTGCGTTTCTTTGCCCTAGGTGTCAAGAAGACACTCGGAAAGAAAAGGAACTAGCATTGAAAGAAGATGTTAATAAAAATGATGATGATGATGATGATGACGACGATGATGATGATGATGAGGGTGATGATAATGATGATAATAATAATAATAATAAAAACAACAACAACAACAACAACAACAACAACAACAACAACAACAACAACAACAACAACAACAACACCAACAACAACAATAATAATAGTAATAATAATAATAGAAAACATTCACAGTTTGAAACTGAAGATAACAAAATAATATTTAAGGAATGTTGACGGTAAGTGGATAAAACCTTGCTTAAGGCAAAGATAATTTTTCGTAAATAATAGAATTTTGTGTTCCTTCGAGAATGCAGTTATTCTAAAAGAAATCGAATATGGAAGCATGAAAATACATTACTCTGGACAAAATACTTCAACTCCATGGCGTTTTACTTATAAGGGGGTAAAAAAAAAAGGGGGGGGGGATTAGATTTGGTCTGCTATTATTATTATATGCTTTTGGTTGAAAATATAGGCTCTGGGTTAAGATGTGAAGCAAAGAAAATTCCAGGTATTTTATTTTTATTAAAATTAGGGGTCGAATTTTAAACAAGAGCAAATTACAACTGTGTGAATATTCTGCCGATATCAATAAAAACCGTGTCTATATGTATGTATGTATGTATGTATGTGTGTATTATTCAGTTTTATTTCAAGATTTCTTCTCAATAGAGAAAGAGCCGGTTTCTAACCCAGATCCAAGGCTCCTTCATTGGAATTTCAACATCAACAATAGGGTATGTGTGTATGTATGTATGTATATATGTATGTATGTATATGGGCAGATTCGTATCTTTTGCTTTATGTATATATTCTCATGCATATAATTGCATATCTAGATATGCTCATATATACTTAAAGGCTAAACTTCTGGAAAGTTTTACAGATTTTTACAGTTCCAGTGATAGATTGGATCTGTAGTCTTCGATTTGATTTTTTCCTTTCTGGTTTTGAGAAGCCTAATTTCTCAAGGTTGGTATTTATGCAGTGTGTTACACACCCCAGTCCCCCAATAATTACAGATATAAATCTGAACTTGTAATCTGGATAGTGTACCTGCAAATTTCTCAATGGTTCATCGTAGGAATTCTCCTTTTCATTGCTCTTCAGCTTTGTTAACATCCGTTGGGCAGCTAATTTCCACAACTGTACAGTTTCTCTTCTCTATCCCAAATCATTATACCAGGTCTATTGTATTTAAATTTTATTGAGGTTTTCATTGAGACATTCCTCCAGCACATTAGTACATACATACGTCTGTTTGTCTGTCTATCTATCTATCTATCTATCTATCTATCTATCTATCTATCTATCTATCTATCTATCTATCTATCTGTCTGTCTGTCTACCCACACCCCTATCCAACATCCTCACACTCCTACCCCCACCCCACCGTCACCCCATTGACGAGACTGGAACACTAACTTTCGCTTTTAACAGTTCATCTAACTGTTAAGCAGTGAAATGTGAAAAATTCGAACTCCCAGTCATATCAACATATTTTACTCCACTAACGGTACAGAAATCCCATCAGCGGTGAATATTTTGTTGTTTGCCAATGAAGTTTATCAACAATTCCTCAAATCTCTTTTATGACCTCCTCAGCTCAACTTGCTTCTATTTGTTAACTTATTCCTCTTATGTTTCGTATTCCAGGCTACGAGGAACTTCTTCGTTTACCAAAATTTGCAAGGAAAATCAAGATATTTGCTAGAGCAGAAGGCAACATAATTCTAGGTAAATATTCAACTTAACTTTCTTAATTAACTACTTCTCATTAATTCCTGTTGATGAGAAGTTAATTTGTCTTCTTTAAGATGTGATACAGTAGGACATGAAGAATTGACTGCTATTTCTAGAAGATCGAGAGTCTCCGTAGAGCAAGGTTGTGTCGTTAAACTTATTTGGCTTTGTGAGTCTGACTGAGATATAAATTAGAACTCGGTCGCCGAACGCGGTGTAAATATTCCTTGAAACTTTATGTATTTATATATAGGAGCAGGCGTGGCTGTGTGGTGAGAAGCTTGCTTCCCAACCACATGGTTCCGGTTTCAGTTCCACTGCGTAGCATCTTCTGTAAGTGTCTTCTACTATAGCCTCGTTGGTGTATCTGGTTGACAGAAACTGAAAGAAGCCTGTCGTATATATATATATAT
>NC_069002.1:30018944-30019929 GCF_001194135.2 Octopus bimaculoides | reverse complement strand
CGTGTTTACGTCCCCATGTCTTAGCGGTTTGACAAAAGTGACTGATAGAATAAATACCAGACTTTCAAGCAAAGAAAGCAGTAGTAGACAATTACCCAAGGTACCACGCAGTAGGACTGAACCTGGAACTATGTGGTTGGGAAGGGGGCTTCTTATTTCTTTATTGCCCACAAGGGGCTAAACAGAGGGAACAAATATGGACAGACAACGGGATTAAGTCGATTACATCGACCCTAGTGCGTAACTGGTATTTAATTTATCGACCCCGGAAGGATGAAAGGCAAAGTCGACCTCGGCGGAATTTGAACTCAGAACGTAGTGGCAGACGAAATACTGCTAAGTATTTCGCCCGGTGGGGTAACGTTTCTGCCAGCTCTAACCACACAACTATTCCTGCGCCTGTATACAGGGTGCAACAGAAGTAACACCCTTTTTGCATTTAATAACTTTTATAGTATATAAATGTTTATTAAGTAAATTTTTAGATGAACACAATTTTTTTGTATTACTGAAAGAACCGAATAATAAACATCGAAGAAGTATTAGGAAATAGAAAAAATAAACATCGCAGAAATATTAGGAAATAAAAAAAAAGAAACTTAATTAGAATCTAGAAAACTCAAATACAAAAAGGCGTTATTTCTTCCGCACCCTGTATATATTTGTTAATATAGATCACTAACTGGCACTTCGTCGGTTACGACGGCGAGGATTCCAGTTGATCCAATCAACGGAACAGCCTGCTCGTGAAATTAACATGCACGTGGCTGAGCGCTCCACAGACACGTGTACCGTTAACGTAGTTCTCGGGGAGATTCAGCGCGACGCAGAGTGTTACAAGGCTGGCCTTTTGAAATACAGGTACAATAGAAGCAGGAAGAAACGGTTCGCCCAATAAACACTCACAACGTCCGATCTGGGAATCGAAACGGTGATCCTACGACTGCGAGTCCGCTGCCTTAACCACCGAGCCATTGCGCCTCCA
>NC_069002.1:30016727-30018277 GCF_001194135.2 Octopus bimaculoides | reverse complement strand
ATACATATACATATACATATATATATATTATGGATATAATTTTAAGCCTTCACTGTATATTGATTATCGAAAATAATCTAATATTCGGGCATATAACACTTAACGGGGAAAAAATGGACATTTAATACGCGGTAAATGTGCTGAACTATTACACCAACAGACTCACCCTTTTTTTCCCATTAAATTTAGGAACTAGGAGTTCATAGCGGTGTGTAAACATGTACGTATTCTGCGTAAATTAAGAAACTCACATACACATACACATGCAACCATATCCACATACACTCACAACGACAAATACACAGAGAAATACTCAGATATTCTAACACACACATTGTCACGCAGACGTACACTTGTACCCATATATACACGCTCACATATATACACACATATGCACACTCACACACACTCACTCACACACACGCACACACACACACACACACACACACACTCACTCACACACATATATGTATACTCACACACACACACACATATATATATACACACACACACAATCATACGCATAGTAACTTATATACGCATTGTCACACACTCGTACATCTACACACATCTACACGCATATATGCATATATCCTCACACACACACACACACACACACACACACACACACACACACTCACACACACACTCTCACACACTCACATGCACTCATTCACACAGATTCACACACAGTCACACACACACACACTCACCGCGACAAATACACACACATATACTCACATATACAAATAGACACATTCTCACACACTCATGCAATTACACACATATGCACACATATATACACACACTGACACTCTCACACACTCATGTACACTCCAGTCTCACACACCTTATATTATAAATATCTATACATTACTCAACTCTCTGATCGTTTTGTTGTTATTGTTCTCGCTCTTGTTGTTGTAACTGTTATTGTCGTTGATTCAGCACTCCGCAGTGAAGAAGGCGAGTATTTATTGAATGGTAATACCAACAAGAAGTCTCCCAGTGTCACCAAACTGGTGTCTGGTGCCATCTTCTATTATCACCATTCTGTCTACAAAGCAAGAGGATTGGAGACACTTCACGCGGAAGGAACCATAGACAGAGACCTTGTAGTCCTTGTGAGTCGGAAACCTTTTAATATTTTCCTATTTTCTCGTTTGTTTTAACCCATTACCTACCAGTGATCTCATATGAGATCACTTAAAAATTACAAATTTCATAATTATCTGTCAATATTTACACATATCTAACCTTTTTGCTATATCTACTAGGTATATTTCTCTGATATTCAAATGAGGTTTGCTAATTTTTCACCCAATATCTCGCTTATTTCTATTTAAAATGTTATTTTGAAATGTTATTTTGATCATTCCAGCGTGTTTCTAAGTCTGTTTTATGCTAGAAATCAAAGTTTCATAAAAAATTCCAGTTAATAGAATTATGGGAAGTAATGGATTAATATTAATTTGTAGATTTTGGAATTTTTTTTTTTTTTGTAAGTATGAAAATAAAAAACAAATATATGTCAAAGAGCTTAGACAGCC
>NC_069002.1:30013232-30016417 GCF_001194135.2 Octopus bimaculoides | reverse complement strand
GAATGTCAAAATCTAAACTTACAAGGATATTCAAATTAATAATATCAAATTGAATTTTGTAATGAAAAATATATTAATAATTTAGAGAACCACCAAGATGCAATCCAAACAATGAGGGAGATCAGTCACCATCATTGTTTGGATTGCATCTTGGTGGTTGTTCTCTAAATTATTAATATATATATATATATAATTAGCAGAATGAAATAAAAAATCAAATCCAAGGCTATGAAGGATTCCAGAACATTTATAAAGAGAAGGTCTTACAGCTGTTTCCGGGATGTTTTATATATCCCTTCATCAGAGACGGTGCGAGAAAACGGTTAAGCAATAGTTATTATAAAGAAGATATGAAATACAGAGTGAAGTGGAGGAAGAAAAAACAGAAGTGAGCCTTGTGAGCGTATTTGATAGACGGAAACTGAAAAGAAGCCCGGCATTATTATTATTATTATTATTATTATTATTATTATTATTATTATTATTATTATTATTATTATTATTATTACTATTTCCAGGGTTTCACGTCAAAGAAGAACACAGATATTCAGCTGAAGTACGAATACATAGTTACATTCAACAACGCCACGATAAAAAGTAAGGAAATGACAGTGAAAAATGAACCGAGTTTTACATGGCAAACACTTCTGGACAGTCAGCTCTTCTTTGACTATAATCCAGTCCATGCCCGTCCTCACAGTAAGAACCCAACTGAAGGATTAGCTACGCGAGCATTGTTAAGACCACATCCCGCTTCGTCTGTATATCCTTCTGATGGGCACTTCAAGACAGCTCCGTCTTCGTATGGGCCGAATATATCACCAGGAAAGTTTAAAGAAAGCGACGCTTATTCAGCTAATGTAAACGATAGCAAAGTTAGTAAGAAACACCACAGGAACAATCACAGACGTGTAGAGGAGCGAAATATTCATTATTATTCTTCTTTAGGACCAGCATCTCCTTTACCTTTGGCACTTTCAATACATGATAGAAACCAGGAACTCAGGAAGCATATCTATGTGAAAATAGTATCTCCGTCTTCATCACCGACATTTTCGTCAACTTCGAAAAGTAGGAAACGAAGCAAGACTAAAACGAATAAAAATAGGACGCTGGAGAAAAGCAACACGAAAAACAGAACCGCTCGATATTTTCCGAAAATCTCTTCGATTTCTCAACGTCAAAGAAAAGCAAGAAATAATCAAAATGAAAGTGTTCAAGTTAGCTCCCCGAAGAAAAAGCGATTTCCCGTTTTCCTTCCTGCCCTGTCGACGGTCAAAGAGAACTTGAATACCTACCGGAAGAAAGGCGTGAGGAAGTCATCACATCTTAGTATGTATTATCATCTTTTCTGATTGAGGTTTTTTGCAGTGTATGTAGCACGGGCTCATGTTTAAGTAGTTTCTCTTACATTCACTAAGTTTTAGGTCCTGTTATAATGTATGACGAATAATATTGTACTCAGGATTGTTGTTGTTGGCACTCCGTCGCTTACGACATCGATGATTCCAGTTGATCCGATCAATGGAACAGCCTGCTCGTGAAATTAACGTGCAAGTGGCTGAGCACTCCACAGACACGTGTACCCTTAACGTAGTTCTCGAGGATATTCAGCGTGACACAGTGTGAGAAGGCTGGCCCTTTGAATTACAGGCATAACAGAAACAGGAAGAAAGAGTGAGAGAAAGTTGTGGTGAAAGAGTACAGCAGAGTTCGCCACCATCCCCTGCCGGAGCCTCGTGGAGCTGTAAGTGTTTTCGCCCAATAAACACTCACAACGCCCGGTCTGGGAATCGAAACCGCGATCCCACGACCGCAAGTCCGCTGTCCTAATCACTGGGCCATTGCGCCTCCACGCAGTGTATGTAGCATGGGCTAATGTTTAAGTAGTTTGTTTTGCACTCACTAAGTTTTAGGTCCTGTTATAAAGTATGATGAATAATATTGTACACAGGATATAACTGATAGACAACAACAATTATATGGTAGAGAAATCTAGAGCAGAATTTATGTGTGAGGGGTTGTATAGGTTTATTGCTCGTGTAGTAAGCTAGGAAATGCCTAAATTCTCTGGATTTCCTGTAATTCAGACCGTCTCATGGTCCAAGAAGATAAAATGGAAAAGGCGTTGGCCCTGGAGGAAGGTGAGAGAGATGTGCTGGAACAGTCACTCAGATCCTCGGGGCTTACACTTGCGGATAGCCATCTCCTTTCACGATAGCAGGGACCAAGAACGCCGGAGGTTTCCACTACCGCAAGCTTGACCATAAACCTATCAGAGAGTGACCAATACTTTGACAGTTTGCTTTTCTCAACCTGACAAGCTGCTGAGCCTCGGCTGGTGGCGCTTGAAGCTAAGATTCGTATCAGCACTGGTACTACAAATGCATTGTGGGATATTGTCTTACAAGAGGAAGCTTCTGACTGCTATATCTTTAGTTTGGGTCTGATACAATATTCTATGATTGCTCAATATTGGTTCAGAGCAACTTCCTGTAGAATGTCTTCAGCAATACCTCGGTAGTCGTAGGTCTTATATAACCAAGGTGTTCCGTGGAAAATACTTAGCGGTATTTCATCTGTCTTTGCGTTCTGAATTCAAATTCCGCCGAGGTCGATTTTGCCTTTCATCCTTTCGGGGACGATAAATTAAGTACCAGTTGCGTACTGGGGTCGATCTAATCGACTGGCACCCTCCCCACAAATTTCGGGCCTTGTGCTTAGAGTAGAAAAGGAGAGCACCGATGTGAATATCTGTGAGGGTGTATAAATGTGTGTTAATATGTGTGTATATGTTTATATGAATGTATGCGTGTAACTATGCGTGTGTGTACGCGCGTATGAGCATGTGTATGTGTGCATGAATGTGTGTATGAAAATGTGGGTATGTGCGTGTAAGAATATATGTGTGTTTGTGTGTGTGTGTATGTGTGCGTTTCAATGTTTTCGTCTGTAAATGTAGAAATATGACAGCTTAGGAACGATTAGCGATTATTTTGTTGGAAATGTCAGCTGTGACTAAGTTCCTCTTGAAAACATTACTACATTGCACACATAACACACACACACACACACACACACATACATACTCATACACCCGCACATATACATACACACATGTATACATACATACATACATGTGTGTATATATATATATATATATATATATATATATATATATATAA
>NC_069002.1:30012330-30012909 GCF_001194135.2 Octopus bimaculoides | reverse complement strand
TATATATATATATATATATATATATATGTGTGTGTGTGTGTGTGTGTGTGTGTGTGTGTGTACGTATGTTTGTATATGCGAATATAAGCACAAGCATCCTCTAGACTCACACACGAACACTCAATCAGATTTCGGTGGTTTTCTTTATGTAGTGGTTTGGCTAAAGTGATCTTTCACCGCTTTCGATGATGCGTTTTCCCCTCGTACGATCAAATAAACTACCCAGTCAGCGAACTAGCCTTAAGTGACCGAATATTCCACACATACGTGTACCCATAAAGCAACTTCCATGTAAAATCAGCGTGACACCGGTTGTAAAAAATGTTGAAGCTTTCTACTTCTGCTACAAGGAATTTAAAAAGGGAATCCACTCAGTTTCAGAAAGCTTGGATCAATTCAAGGCGGCTAAGGTAAAATACACTTTCAAGATTCTCTTCCTTAGATCGAACCTTCATAATTGCGAAGAAGACTTCTGAGCTATTTCTTCAGATCTTGTTTCCACTTACACATTCCTACACATGCATCAAAGACACATACATACATACATGGTGGTTGTCTACTCCTTAAACAGAGTTTGAC
>NC_069002.1:30008837-30012320 GCF_001194135.2 Octopus bimaculoides | reverse complement strand
TATATATATATATATATAAATGAGCCCCTTTTAGGTCTTTGCGGTTAGTGAGAAATTTTCCGAATTGCTCTCTAGGCGTAGAATGACTGGTTAGGGAAAAAAATCAGTTGTTATCTCCCTTGTTGAGTAAGTACTAATAATATAAGCCAGATAAATTCTACCAACGTCATTACTCCACAAGCATATCTTGGCTTGCTTCTTTGTTTAAAACGCACAAGCACACGCACACATACATTCACACACATACGTACACACTCATACACACACACACAAAACGACTCCTCCCCACCACCAAAAAAATAAATAAAAAAGACCTTATTAAATTCAATAATGCTTGAATAACCTTTTGACAGAATTACTTCCCTTAGATGCTATAGCCTCCCACTTTATTGTGCTCGCAGTGAAGCCTCGAGCAATGACCGACATCGATAGACACAGGAGATTATTTTGTAAACTTCCATTCGATAAGGAAACAGATGCTGAGTCGAATATCAGAAACTCGGTTTACCTCGAAGACATTCTACTTTCCGAGAGGGTTTCATTTTGATCAGATGAGATGACAGCGATAAGAAATTGTAGTAGTAGCAGCAGTAGTAGTAGCAGCATCAATTGCTGTATAATAATAATAATAATAATAATAATAATAATAATAATAATGGTAGTAGTTGCTTGCTATTTAATGCTGTTCTTGTTTAATCTCGTTCGCCCCCAGGCCTTTATTCCAGTCGTGACTATCCCGTTTGTAATTTTTGTTTCCAAGCCATGCCAGCATGGAAACATGGTCGTTCAATGATGATGATGATGATGATGGTGATGATGATGATGTGATGATGATGATGATGATTACGATGACAATGATGTCGATGATGGCGTCGGTGATAGGGGTTGAAGGTGGCGATAAGGATGTTGATGGTAATAATGATGAAGATGATGATGATGATAGTGATGATTATGCTGTTGATGCTGTTGATGATGATAATGATGATTATAATATGATCCAGGATTATATTATACGAGTGTTCTCTACTCCATCTCGCCTCCCCTCCTCTCCCTCTCCCTCTCTCTTCCCTCACTCCCTCTCTCTTCCCTCACTCCCTCTCTCTTCCCTCACTCCCTCTCTCTTCCCTCACTCCCTCTCTCTTCCCTCACTCCCTCCTTCCTTCTCTCCCTCCCACTCTTTCGCCTTCACAACTTTCTCCCTTCTTCTCTATTTCACCTTCATCTCTCTCTCTCCCTCATTCTCTTCCTCTCTATCCTCCCCACCTCCTTCTTTCTCTCTCTCTTTCTCTCCCTCCTTCTTTCCCTCCTTTCCTATCTCTGCCCATGTTTACTTCTCTCACCCTCTCCTTCATATCACACATTACTGCATATCATATTCAGGAGATTTAACTGCTATTTCTAGACGATAAAGCGGCCACACTCGATGCACACTCGATGGCGGAGTCAAGTGATGTCGATGTGCTCACTGTTTTTATTGATTTTTTTGTAGTTGTTGTGGTTGTTAGTAGTAGTAATAGTAATGGTAGCGGTGGTGCCACTTTTGTTGTTGTGAATCTGCTGTTTGTATTGTTGTTGTTGTAGGTTTTGTCTTTTCTTTTGTTCTTTTCTCCTGATTGGATGTCGAGTCAATATATTGGTTTCAAGGCCAACAATTTCGGGTGAATGGGGGATAAGTCGATTACTTCGATCCCAGAGCTCAACAGGTCATTTATTTTATCGACCAGTTGGCCTCGGCAGAATTTGAGCTCAAAACGTAGAGACGGACTGAATGCCACCAAGGATTTAGTCCGGCGTGCTAACGATTCTGCCAGTACGGCAGAATTCGCTGATTGGACAATAAGTTGACATGTGGAAGTATCGATCGTGGAGTTCATCAAAACGGAACGAGGAGGCAGACATTTAAAAAATAATGCAGGATCTTTGTCCGGTACCGGATCAATCCCAAAACCTAATCAGTTTGTGCCAGTTACGAGGCCAAAAATCCCTGAAAGTTTTATCCGAATCCATCCAGCGGTTCTTCAGATATCTTGTCCACGGACAAACAAACACGACTGAAAACAATACCTCTGCCTTCGCTAAGGCAGAGGTAATAAAAATAGTAATAAAAATGCCAATTACAAAACGAACACGCTAAATTCCCCGACTGGAGCAAAAACGAATAAATTTATAAATATATATGGAGTCTAATTCTTGCTTGATAAGAGTAAACAGACTATATGAATAAAAATGGTACCCACCATCATTCTTTATGGTCATTGAACAATAAACATCACATAATGTTGATACGTCACACTTTTCAAGACCAGTGACAGTCTTATTTCCACAGAAACATTGTTTAGATTTTTCATACTTTTATTTCGAGCGATTTGATTTCCAGCCGTCATCAGGTACTGTGTCTGCTGTATATGAATATAGAGATAGGGTTAGGTATAAATACAGAACCTATAATTTTGAAATAAAGATAAGCTTCTAATCCACCATTTCACTGATGCATGGATCATACATCCAATGTGTTATTACTCTTTTTTTGTCTAAAGACAATAATAAAGAGTTTTGGTTGACAGCGCTAGAAGGCCGACAAAATATTTGTCAGTCTATCTATCTATCTATCTATCTATCTATCTATCTATCTATCTATCTATCTATCTATCTATGTATGTAGCTATCTATCTCTTTATATAACTGTCTGTCTGTCTGTCTGTGTCTCCCTATCCATCATCCATCTATTTCTTTCTCACTCTACCTAGATAAATAGTTAAACGTAAGAGCCACATACATACATGCATGCTTACATAAGTGCATACATCCGTACATACACACATGCATACATATTTTGACAAATAAAAGAAAGAGAAGAACAAAGGAGAAAGAGAGATAGAGAACGCGAGAGAGAGTGAGTCTTGGTGTTATGTTGATTGTTGTAAGCTGTACTCATGGAGGAACGTGAAGTGAGGCAGGCTGACTGGAGATGGTTGCGGCGGGGATGGTGTATATTATTGATGGTGAGGTGGAGTGAGAGTGGGGGCTATATGCATAAATATATATTATCAAATGTGAGTTAGGAAGAAGGAAGGAAGACGGGGGTTCACTGTATGTTTTCTACTGTGGACAAGGGGAGGTGGAGGGGGTTATGGAGGAGGTGGAGAGGGAAGAGGAAGGAGACAGTTTGTATTATCTACAAAATGCCAATTTCTGTGGAAGCACACCTGCGCAACTGAATCTCTCACTCAAGTTGTTGTTCCAGTAGAAGTTAGAGTAATGGTGATGGTGGTGGTGGTTGTGGTGGTGGTTGTGGTGGTGGTGATATTCCTGGTTTTTAAAAAAATATATTTTGCTGTAGGTTGGTATTTTTGTTTAGTCTGTTGTTTCTTGATGCTGAGTTAACATATTGCCATCTTATATATATATATATATATATATATATATATATATATATATATCAAAATAAGCAATAAGGATATCCAGTGGTAATGCAGTACGATC
>NC_069002.1:30006090-30008409 GCF_001194135.2 Octopus bimaculoides | reverse complement strand
ATATATGTATGTATATAGGGTAAGGGTGACCCCTTTCAGTGATGAATGACGATGGGATTGCACCTAGAAAGTTACCCTCCGTGGCACAAGTCCGGGCAAGGTACTTTATGGAAGACCAGCAGTCATCCATGCATACCAGCCTCCCTTCTGCATGCCAAGGGAAAGGCAAAGGCCGACATAACTTGGCACCAGTGACGTTGCAATTCATCTCTACAGATGAGTGAACTGGAGCAACGTGGAAGAAAGTGTCTTGCTCAAGAACATAACACGCAGCCGAGCCCGGGAATCAAACTCACAACCTGAAACCTAGGCTGTTGCAGAAACTGGTCCTGAAGCGCGATGGCGTTGCTAGGATCTTTGGCACAATGCAGTGTTTTACCGTTCTGGCATTGGTGTAGCTTTCATTGTCAAAATTTGGCACAATTCCTTCCAGGACCTTCCAGATGTATATTACTGCATACCTCTCCTGCCCTCTCTCCAGGGAGTAGAGTCTTAGTTGTTTCAGCCTTTCCCAGTTTCAAAGAGACGATATTCTTTGTGAATCTTCTCTGGATTGCTTCAAGGTCCGCTGTTAATTTCACACTGGTGGGTGACCACAGCTGTGAGCAGTAATCCAGGCGGCTGAGGACGAATGTCCTGCAGAAGACCATCATGGTTTCCTTATCTCTGGTTCTGAATGTTCTCAGGATCCATTCAGCTAGTCTTCTGCACTTTGTCGCCATCCTGGTAATTTCTTCTTTCCTGTAGGGTTTTGGATGGCATTGGATCCTCCATGGGGTTTTCTGTTTTTGTTTGGTGGGTTGGGGGTTTCGGGTTTTAGTTTTGGCTGTTTCATTTTTGCCTTTTCTTTTTTCTTCCTTTCCTTCTTTATGCTTGTGTTTGTGTTCCGTCCTTTCTTTTCTTGTGGTGAGAACTTTTTTCCTCTGGTTGTCCAATGGGGTGAGGGCTCCGTTCCTTTGTAGGACCACTGACACAGAGGGGCTTCTAGTTGCTGCTTCCTTGGCTCCCCTATCCTTTTCTGCCTGGTCGTTCACAGGGGTGGAGGATCCGTTCTTTTGAAAAACCGCTGGATCAAAGAGACGGAGGATCTGAGACTTCAATAGTAAATTACAACATATGTATATATAAAGTAAGTGTATGATCGGTCACACAATATACAGTGAATAAAGCTGTGTGCACAAGACACAAATAGACCACTTTTCATTGGTCAAGGTAGGTTATGACGTTAAAAGCATTCGAACAGAATGTGATTGGATTACTATGTGGTAAAAGGAAAGTACTCAGTCCCACTCAGTGGTCAATAAGTGTGGCTACTCTATAACCCTGTTAAATTTCATGGCTACGCATTAGTGAGTCTGGAGATTTCAGACGTCTAGAAATTATTCAGAAGAAACTTCATTCGATGACGACTGTTGGAAAATATATCTGACCTCCGGTTACATGACATTACTGGCTGCTTTCCTACCTGCAATTTTCCGTACTATTTAAGTGCAGAGTGGATTTTTTTCGACGATGAACTGTATACTTGGATGGTTTTCAGCTGCTTCATTTGGAAGTTTCCAGATGAATTGAGTCAGAGTTATATAGATTTCGTATTCCTTGTTCTAAATGAGCAAAGATGAGGTTAATAACGACTATGAAATTCTTTGTAGCAAGTCCTGTGCTATTGCTTACGATATCGTATATAGATGCTCGTTTTGGATGTTCTATATAAAACAATCTTGGAGCGAAAAGTGGAGAGGAGAGCTGTGTAGATGCTGGTTTTCGGTCGTAGTAAGTGGGAAAGCGACACTGTGAAGACGTGAAAAACTGATATTTATATTATGTTCGTTGTAAAGCTACTCTACTAAGACTGTTTTCACTTATTAGAGCTTAAGAGTTTCTAAACTCCTGTTGTATGCAAGAATATTAAACCAAATTGTTTTCCTCTTTCTGGTTCTACTCTAGTGTAGAGTGAGTTGGGGGCACTCTATTAAATTATCGTGTCACTAAGGTTGCTTCTAGCAAGCCAAGTGTTACACTAAGAGGCGGCCTTTTAAAGATGATTTTTCATTGGATAGATAAGATATTTTTCCATTTACTGACTACAAAATTTCCATTTCCAGCTGGGGATCGTAAAGTGAAGTTCTGTGAGAATATTTTTGGATGTATACATTGCCCTTGTTCAATTTTCTCTCGAAACCATATATCTTTTCCTTTAAACTTATTTCTTCCTTAGAAAGTTGTCTTTCGAAAATCATTGTTTAAGTCAACATGTATGTGCACGCATTTGTATATAAGCATATAAATACACATATACACACACATTTATATATATAT
>NC_069002.1:30003710-30005104 GCF_001194135.2 Octopus bimaculoides | reverse complement strand
GAGTGTGTGTGTGTTTGAGTGTCTGTGTGTGTGTGTATGAGTGTGTGTGTGCGTGTGCCTTCAGTCATATAATGGAAATGATCCAAAGATTTAGGAGGCTTTACAACTTTGGTATAGAATGAATGTCATAAACGGGAGATAAAATTCGAATGTGCTGATTTATTATTCAGAAGTGTGGAGTTCTCATGCATACATACACAACATACATAACACACATGCATACATACGCGCACAGGCTCGCACACATACACATACACACACACACACACACACACACATATAATTATGTGTGTATATATATGTATATATAATGCTTATATACGTAGATAAATATATGTAAATACATGCACACACATATAATAATTACATGTATTTAAATGTATTTAATAACAGCTCTTTGACTCTTACACACCTTCGTTCTCTCTCTCTCTCTCTCTCTCTCTCTCACACACACACATATATATGCATATAAGTATAGAGGACATAATGCACAAGTCCGTTATAGAAATTGCAGTATGTGTGCTTATACATGTGTGTACATAGTTTCATTACATTCTCTACAGTAAACAGGCGGTCCATAAATAAGTTACCTTTTCCTCTTCCAACAACACTTGGTTGTTTATCCTGATGCCCCCATGTGTCCCATGGTCACATAACATGATGGACTGGCCTATAGAAAGCGCTTCTCTAAGACGCAAGAAGGGACGAGATCAGCAGCTATGCATTAATGCAGATCTCTCCTCTCTCTAATACCCCTGACATTTGTCCAATGGAAAAGGAAGATCCTTGAGACCGACGGAAATGGAACAACCTAAAGTCTTCAGAAAGCAAAGAACTATACGAGAAAAAAAACAAACAAAACATTCCACCAGAAAAGATGCCATCCTGCATTCTGTGGAAAAAAAAAATGAACTTACATGAAACCGGTGTGTAGTGGCGTAAAACATGGCGCTTTTTTTCTCTGACGATCTTACGTTCTGCCAATATGTCAGTGAGCTTCACACACAAACACTGAATTAATGTTACACAGGGAAATATTGCCGTAGAAAATAATTAGCACGTTTCTGTTTTCAGCAATATCAATAAAATGATTAACATCGAGCACAGACTGAAAGCTCTCCTGGGGATGGGGGGAAAGGCGGAGAGACAGAACGATAGAGGGAGACGAAGGTAGGCAGGCAAATAGAGAAAGACAGACAGATGCTTATCTGTACATACATACATACATACATACATACATACATATATAGCCACTCGTGTGCATGCATACAAACATCCCTCTCATATATATACTTATATACATGCATGTATATATATATATATATATTTATACATTTATATATGCATACACACACGTGCGCTCGCGCGTGTATGTGTGTGTGTGTGTGTGTGTG
>NC_069002.1:30001644-30003619 GCF_001194135.2 Octopus bimaculoides | reverse complement strand
TATATATATATATATATATATATACATACACATAAAAATCTGTATGAATATAAATATATACATATATGTCTGTATATATATACATATATATGTGTGCATGTATATATATATACATACATATACACACACGCATATATGTTTTTTTATAAGGAGAGAGAAGAGAGATAAATATATAAAATACATACATTTATGTGTATGCGTGTGTGTGTATATATATATATATATATTTATACATTTATATATGCATACACACACGTGCGCTCGCGCGTGTATGTGTGTGTGTGTGTGTGTGTGTTTGAGGGAGAGAGAGAGAGAGAGAGAGAGAGAGAGAGGTAGAGAGAGAGAGAAAGAGAGAGAGAGAAAGAGAGCAGATGTAAATGCTTACTAAGATAAATAATTTCTAGCCTCTCTCGCGAATTGTTTTCCCCGTTGTCATTACTTTTGTAGTTAATGCTGCAGTTACTTAGGGCGTTGTGTGCTCTAGGTTGTGGCTGTAGTATTATTTGTTGGGCGTCGTTAATGATGGTGGTTGCCATCATGGCTGTGGCTGCGGCAGTGCTGCCGCCGCTGCTGCTGCTGCTGTTGTTGTTGGTAGTGGTCGTGGAGAGGACTCCACTGTGTATGTTTTACGTTGGTTTTGTATGTATTACGAACGAGCATATCTCGTTTATAGCATCTTCTTTTCTGCGGAACTGCTGACGAGGCGGATACGACGGTGGTTGTGGTGCTGGTGGTAGAGGTGGTTCTCTGTCGTTCAGCGATGAAGGTTCGTTTGTCCAATCAACTGAATTACCAGCTCCTGAGCTTATGTATTAGTAGCTGAGTATTCCATAAACGTGTGCATTTCCCCAGTATTTCCGTCCGTTACGACAAGTGTTCTAGTTGATCCGATCAACGGAACAGCCTGCCTGTGAAATTAACGAGCAAGTGACTGAGCCAGCTCCAAGAATCGTGTACCTTTAATGTAGTTAAATACTCACATCCATCCAACCAACCATCCAACCAACCATCCATCCATCCATCCATCCATCCATCCGTCCATCCATCCATAAAGCAAAAGATCAGCGGAAAAGCAAATACCTACGCTGAACTATTGAGGAATCTACAGCCAATCAATCCAGATTACAATTTTTATGTTTATACCTGTAATTATTGGGGCTCTGGGATATGTAACACATTGCGTAAATGCTAATCTAGAGAAATTAAGGCTTCTGAAAATCAGAAAGGAGAAAGCTGATTCGAAGACGACAGATCTAAGCCATCATTGGAACTGTAAAAAACTTTCCAGAAATTTGTCATTTAAGCTTATGAACATGTCTAGTCACGCAAATTTATATGTATGAGAATACATACATATACAAAACATAGAAATTTGTGCATATACATACATACATACATACATACAAACAAAAATACCCTGTTGATGTTGAAATTCCAATGAAGGAGCCTTGGATCTAGGTTAGAAACCGGCTCTTTCCCTATATCCGTAAGAAATCTTGAAATAAACTGAATAATGACATACATACGTTTCGCCATGATAGATTGCTAATCACTACACATTCTTTATTTTCTCTCTTTATTTTCTGTCCTTGATTCTTTCTGCGTTCCTTTCTGTGGAAGAGCGTAGGCTCGAAACGTTAAGAATTTTTCACTTCCCGTGCGTTAAACTAATACAACTGTTTGTAATCTACACCACCTGCCTTCGTCATTTGTTTTTTTTGTGAATTCTCCCCTACATACATGCATACATACATACATACATACATACATATATACATACACGCACATGCATATATGTATGTATGTAAGTATATATGTATGTATTCTAAAATGTCTGCCTTGACTAATTCGTTCTACGTTACATATATTTGAATTATCGCTCTAGCCTTGAGGTTATTAACTCCTGTTCAGTTTAAAACTAAAATACATTCTTGTCTTGATGTATTTGACATATATATACGTATATGTATATATA
>NC_069002.1:30000359-30001521 GCF_001194135.2 Octopus bimaculoides | reverse complement strand
TATATATATATATATATATATATATATGTATGTATATATATGTATTTATGTATAAATATAAATATAAAAATATATATATGTGTGTGTTTCCATGTGTATGTATGTATATTTATACATACACATGCATAAATACACATATATGTACATAAAGATTTTTCTATACACACACACATATGCATATATGAACACACACATATACATATAAAAAAGTATATACGTATATATGTATACACACGCACTCACATCCACACATATATGTATACACATATACACAAAGCTGCACATAGACGTATGCGATCTTTATGATTTACGACTGAATATTTGCAACAACACAGCGTATCACACACACACACACACACACACACACACACACACACACACACACACACACGTACGCACGCACACATAGACGTGCACAGATATAAAAACACGTATACAGTGTACCCTCGCACACACAAATATACAAACACATCACAAGATAATAGTTTACAAAAAGTGTAAGCAATTAACTAATGATGTTTGAATGAAATGATTTAAGTATTGATAATGTGAAGCATATCTAATAATTATAATAAAAATTTTAATCACCTGTGTGATGTATGAACTAATATACGCGAACAAGTTGTTAACAAATATCGTTTTATCTCGCGGTGGACAGAAAAAGAATTAATGGTTTTATTGTTTTTAGTTCTTAACAATTAAAACTTTTTTTTTTTCATATTTGTTCATGGCTATGTGGTTAAGAAGCTCACCTTACAGCTACGTGACTTTGGGGTCAGTGCCATTGTGCCGCCGCCTCAGGCATGCATCCTATACAAAAGCTCTGGGTCGACCCCTGCTTTACGAGTGAATTTGTGAGACGGAAACTGAAAGAAACCTTTCGTGTATATACACACACACACGCACATACATATATGCATACATACATACATACATACATACATACATACGTACATACATACATACATATATATGTAATTATTGGGGCCCTGGGATATGTAACTCATTGCCAATCTTGAGAAATTAGGCTTCTCAAAAGCAGAAAGGAGAAAGCTAATTCGAAGACTACAGATCCAATCCATCACTGGAACTGGAAAAATTTTAAAAACTTCCCAGAAGTTTATCATTTAAATATATTTGAGCATGTCTAGATATGCAACTA
>NC_069002.1:29997191-30000349 GCF_001194135.2 Octopus bimaculoides | reverse complement strand
TTTACTACAAAGTACTGTTGCTGAATATCTCTCGTTGTGAGATTTAAAATAGTAATTTTCTAATTTATAGAATCTAAAAGATTCATATTTATCCTTAGGAGAAAAAAAGATATAAGTCCAGTTAGGTATTAACTATAACTAATGGCTACATCGCTTTATATAGTTAATACCAAACTGGACTCACATATCATTTTTTCTCATAAGGATAAATATGGATCTCCTAGATTCTATTCTGCTATTTCCTTTCTTAAGTTCTTTGTAAAAATTTTGTTTATACTTCCTGAACTGAAGAGTACAGTGATATATAATTAATTTAATTAAATTCAATTCAACCATGAATTTGCATTGTTTTTATATCTCTGTACGAAACGATCGTCTGAATGAATTAAAATTCTCTTATATATTTCAACATCTCTTCTCCATTCTTAACAAAACTGTTGAGTTTTATGGAATTCCTTTCCATAAATTCACAACACATCACATACAAGTATTACATACATGCATACATACATACATACATACATACATACATACAAACGTATCGACCGGCTAATTCATACATTGCAGGTCGTATCTGTGAGTGGAACAGTAAAAATATGCAAGACTTTTCTCAAGTTCCTAATATGAATTTGTGTTAACTACATCCCAAAGATGGAGTCTTGCATCTTTGTTGGAAACCGGCTCCCTTCTCAGTGGAAGATTTATAAGAATTAAAAAATAGAAGAGACATACATACATACATACATACAAAAATACCCTGTTGGCGTTGTTGAAATTCCAATGAATCTAAGTTAGAAACTGGCTCTTTCTCTATTGGCAAGAAATCTTGAACTCAAACTGAATAATGACATACATACATACATACATACATACATACATACATATAGCTATTTATAATCATATGTTATGACTTCTCGGAATCGGTTTGTCTGACTTATTTATGCAAATCAGACAAACTGACTATAAGTAGATTGAGCGGGTTCACAAGCTTGGTTTCTGGTGAAGCTCCTGTTAGAATCGAAATTACGCAGGTTTACGTACATCTTTTCCTGGTCATAAAAAAATGAAAAAGGAATTTATTTATAGTTGTCCAGTATATTATACAACACAGCGATATATAACATTTATATTATTAATCATTAGAGATAATTTAGATTTATTATGCAGGGCGATAGCTTAGATTTTTTATGCAGACAAACCAATGTAGAGGTCGTAATGTATTATGATTATAAATATATCTAGCTCAGACTGAGCGGTGATGAGCGACGGTCTCTGGTGAATACCCTAATTAGGCTCGAAAGCTATTAGGTTAATGTCTACAGAAAATTTAGATCTATTACCCACATCAGCTAAATAGATCGAGAGAAGGCATTATATTAGGATTATAAATAGCTATCAGCTATTTCCGTCCCACAAGGATAAATTATGTCGGCGTACAAGCTTGAGCTCTGACAAAGTTCCAAGTGGAATCGAAACCAGTCAGGTTGAGGTTTCCTTTTTCTTTCTCTTCACGGAAGGAAAAAGAAGGAATTTACTTACATTTGAACAGTGTATTAACCAAGTGTATTACTAAGCTGTAATATCTAACGTTTATACAATTAATTATTATTAGAGATAATATTTTGTTACGTATTGTGTTCGTGACTATCTCATTACGAAGTAAACAACAAGGTTTTCGTGAAACTAATTACAAGACAGTTTGATAACAAAACATTCCTTTCATTGAGGAAGGGGCTTAGTAATTAGAATTACGAAAACTCTGCTAACGTTAATGATAAATACTAATGAAATAATTAGATGTATTTCCGTAGTTAATATACCTCTGTTAATTAACACCAACTGCATTGCACAGTCAGTCATTGTAATGTATGTTTGTATGTATGTATGTATGTATGCATGAAAGTATGTATGTATGTATGTATGTATGTATGTATGAAAGTATGTATGTATGTATGTATGTATGTATGTATGTATGTATGTATGTATGCATGAAAGTATGTATGAATGAAAGTATGTATGTATGTATGTATGTATGTATGTATGAAAGTATGTATGTATGTATGTATGTATGTATGTATGTATGTATGTATGCATGAAAGTATGTATGAATGAAAGTATGTATGTATGTATGTAGGTATGTATGTATGTATGTACGTAGGTACTTATGTGTGTATGCATGCATATTTGTATGTATGTATTATGAATGTATGTTTGTATGTATATATGCATGAATGTATGTTTGTATGTATGTATGCATGTTTGTACGTACGTATGTATGTATGTATGTATGTATGTATGTATGTATGTATGTTTTTATGTATGTATGTATGAATGTATGTATGTATGTACGTGCGTATGTTCAGTTTTATTTCCCTCCACCACTCTCTCGCCCTCCCTTCACTCTCCCTCCCTTCACTTTGTTAGACATCAGTGGAATATTATTTGAGAATTGGCTTTATACACACATACACACACACACGTACACGCACACACGCACACACACATGGACACATACATGGACACGTACATGGACACACACACACACATACACAAACACCCTCATGCACACACGCACAGATACTCATATAATATGAGCACCTTTCAGTTTTCCATCTACCACGCTCACACACGAGGCTTTGGTCACCTATAGCAGGAGACGCTTGCCAGGGTGTCACGCAGTGGGACTGGACCCAGAATCATGAGGAAGCAATCTTCTAACCCCGTAGCCACGCCTGCTTCTTTTATATATGCATATATGTATATATACTGTGTGATATAATTTTCAGCAAGTAGTGTATAACACACTGTCTGTTTTGAGAGTCAACGTATTATCATAATAAAAAAAACCTCAAAAAGCCTTGTGAAATAGATCTACCTGAGATTTCCTGGCTGAAATATTGATTTATTTCGCCATTTATCAAGCTGCTAAAAACAAGACTCAAGAACCCCCAGTGGCCGTGTAAATTCCAAGAGAGAGATTTTTTCTTCAAGTCCACATGTTACAAAATACATACGAGTGGAAATAAAGGATAGATTACCAAACACATCATAAAACATTCTACTGTTGGTATTGCAATTTTTGATATTCGTAAGACACTGGTTATATTTACTGTGAAACTAATTACACACACACACACACATATACATAATATATATAT
>NC_069002.1:29996044-29996646 GCF_001194135.2 Octopus bimaculoides | reverse complement strand
GTGTGTGTGTGTGTGTGTGTGTGTGCGTTTAACTAATTTCTCGATTCAGACATTGATTTCCTCTGCTTACACCCTCTCCAACTCACTCGCATACCCCGTCTCTCAGTTTTGGTTTCGGCAAAACAGATGTATTCTGTAGTGAACATGAAGAAATAAGCAAAGCGATAATATTTCATTCCGGAAGAAACGTGCAAGTAGATGAAATCAAGAAGTTTGAGTAATGAGTTGATAAATCACCGGAATAGTTCCAAAGAATTTCGACAGAACCAAAAGTTTATTCGATCGTAATGGCTAGCAATGAGATGGCCGAATGGTTAAAGCGTTGTACTTTGTAACTAAATTAAGTAGTGCTTTCTGGGGCCGATCCTACTCTCTCTCTCTTTACTCTTTTATTCTTTTACTTGCTTCAGTCATTTGACTGCAGCCATGCTGGAGCACCGCCTTTAGTCGAGCAAATCGACCCCAGGACTTATTCTTTGTAAGCCTAGTACTTATTCTATCGGTGTCTTTTGCCGAACTGCTAAGTTACGGGGACGTAAACACACCAGCATCGGTTGTCAAGCGAAGTTGGGGAGACAAACACAGACACACAAACACACACA
>NC_069002.1:29989974-29995836 GCF_001194135.2 Octopus bimaculoides | reverse complement strand
ATATATATATATATATATACATATATACGACGGGCTTCTTTCAGTTTCCGTCTACCAAATCCACTCACAAGGCTTTGGTCGGCCCGTGACTATAGTAGAAGACACTTGCCCAAGGTGCCACGCAGTGGGACTGAACCCGGGACCATGTGGTTGGTAAGCAAGCTACTTACCTCACAGCCACTCCTGCGCCTTTAAACAGGTGTCTTTTACTATAGCTATGGGCCGACGAAAACTTCGTAATTGGAATTTGATTGGCGGAACCTGCATGGAGAGCACGGAAGGACGAGATCTGTTCATGGGCGGTTCACTTAATCGGTGGCACGGTTTAACACCCCCAACTGTTCCTTGTGTGCCTTTAGCTCGCGGGGTTCACTGCGCTTTGAGCATTCGGGCCAAGTTTCCGGTCAAATGATGGCTTTCTTTTTTCCTGTGCCCGTATCAAAATCTTTAAAAACACAACCATCCTCCCGCAAAAAGAAAACTGATGCTACTCTTTCCCAAAACGAGAAAATGTGGAGAATTGGCAGATTCGTTGGAGCATCGGACAAAATTTCTTATAAGTGTAGTATTTCTTCCGGCTCTCTGCACTCCAAGTTCAAATGCTGCCGAAGTCAACTTTGTCTTTCATCCTTTTTAGAGTGTGGGTTGATAAAAAACGTACCTATTCCAGAGCGCTGGATTGGTGAAGCTTTAAGAACGTTGGACTCGATACCTTGCAGTATTGGTTCCGAATTAAAAGCTCTGAGTTCAAATCCAACCGCGGGTGACATTGCTTTTCTTCCTTTCTGATTGTCGATAAAGGAAATTCTATCAATCAAGGTCTGTAGATTGGCGGAACTTCAAGAACGCCACAGTGGATGCCTGGGGGTATTTGCTTCGGTTCTTTGCGTTCTGTATTCAAATCCACTATGGCCTGATCACCTGCTGTACATCACCCACACCACCACCAGCACCACCAGCACCACCAGCACCAGCAGTAGCAGCAGCACCACCACCACCATCACCACCACCATTCATATCACCACTACCACCAAAACCACTAGCATCACCAGGCACATTGGATACCACTTTGTAAGTATTCGGGCCAAAACTCCGATTTGAGGATATCTGCCACTTTAACTCCCGCCCATTAGTTTCCGAAACTCTGTGAAGGGACACAGGATCATGGGCCATACCTTTCCTTCTGACTAAAAAAACCTCAAAAAAATAAAAGAAGCATAGAAACAAGGCAGCGAACTCACTTCTCATATTTTCCTTCAAAAGAACAACACGTTGGATAAAATGTATTATATTTTACTATTTTGGTTTAACCCACCTTTTTTTTCTTCTCAAGCCTACGACACAAGAAAACTGAACATTTCTCGGTTTCCATTGCAGATAATTCCTCTGTAGATCACAATAATGTTGAAGCTGATGGTCACTTGTTGATCTACTCCTGGCGAGCCAACATTATCAGTCCTTGCAGCTTAACTTGTGATACAGGTATGTACCTTGTTATTTCTTACAGTCTGTATTGAAATGCACTCACCACCGCATGTGATGACTATACGCATTCACTCACACACACAAGCGCGCATATATCGTCTACATACATGCACTTCCGTATGTGCATGTAGACATACAGATACTCACACATTCACGCATCTCTCCATATACGTAGTATATAAATACGCATACACTCTTTTACTCTTTTACTTGTTTCAGTCATTTGATTGTGGCCATGCTGGAGCACCGCCTTTAGTCGAGAAAATCGACCCCAGGACTTATTCTTTGAAAGCCTAGTACTTACTTATTCTATCGGGCTCTTTTTGCCGAACCACTAAGTTACGGGGACGTAAACACACCAGCATCGGTTGTCAAGCGATGTCGGGGGACAAACACAGACACACAAACACACACACACATATATATATATATATATACATATACATATATACGACGGGCTTCTTTCAGTTTCCGTCTACCAAATCCACTCACAAGGCTTTGGTCGGCCCGAGACTATAGTAGAAGACACTTGCCCAAGGTGCCACGCAGTGGGACTGAACCCGGAACCATGTGGTTGGTAAGCAAGCTACTTACCACACAGCCACTCCTACGCATACATACTTTTTTATGTGGTGTCTTTTATCTTATACTTGTTTCGGTCGTTGAACTGTGGCCATGTTGAAAGACCGCTTCAAGGATGTAAGTCGATTACATCGACACCAGTTCCGCTCCACTTGTCGAAAATAATCTTAATATTTCTAAAAAACGTGGACCCTATTGTTGAACGACATGCGACATGAAGGGCCAGGTGCACAACGCTTTTGAGATAAAGTACATCTCCGCAAAAATGGTGAAGAAATCTCTTATTTACATAACTTTTGGTTTTCCTTGATAGAATCTAAAGTCTGACATTGCAATGACTTAAATAAGATAAAAAATATAAACGTCGTTTCGAAAATTCATTTTGCACCAAAAACTGATTCCAAATGACGTTATTTTTTTTCTCTAAATTAAATTTGGCCTCATTTTTTTGGTTCATTTCTTTGTGAATACTTTTTTATTCAAGTTTGTTTCATTTCTTTTACTCTTTCCTGCGAAGATTAATAAAGAGTTTTTAACAAAAACAACAACAATAACAACAAAAACTGCACGAAAAAAGCCAAAACGAAAAAAAACAACGTATTCATCTTAAAGAAATCGCTTTAAGAATTCTAAAAATTAAAAAAAAAAAGTGGAAACTAAGAAGGTTATAAAGTGAAAACAGTTTGAAAATTACATTCGATTGTAATCAGCAAAATAATTATGACAAAAAATGGTTAGGGTACTAAACTGGAATGAAAAGAATGTAAATAATAGAAATAATGAGGATCCTTTCTTTCTTTTCTTTTTATTTGTTTCAGTCAATTGACTGCGGCCATGCTGGAGCACCTCCTTTAGTCGAACAAATCAACCCCACGACTTATTCTTTGTAAGTCTGGTACTTATTCTAAAGGTCTTTTTTTTTTTTACTGAACCGCTAAGCTAAAGGGAGACGCAAAAACAGTAGCATAAGTTGTCAAGCGATGTTGGGTGGGGTGGGGGGACAAACACGGACACTTGCCCGCCACTAGCAATCTATAGAGCTCCAGAGTAGAACTTCCACCGACCACATTGTCCAACTGATAGAGGACAGTGAGCGCCAGACGACACTCGAGGTACCAGGCGCCTTGCTTCCGTCTACGCTTAATACAGGATTGCAGCTCAGTTGAAGAGATGAGTTGTGGAAAATTCTGTTTGTTAAGCGGCGACCATACCTGCTCATCGTCAAGGAAGCACTGGAAATGTCTTCGCTTCAGCGCATGTCTGCACATCAGTAGCCACGGCATGCTCAGTTCTCCATTCAGCGGGTATTGAGAGCAAATCGAAGTGCTTGACTAGTGGAACGTGTTCCTTCCACAGAAAGCGGAAGAGTGTGTGTTCCAGTCTGGCCAGACGTAAACAGGGGTAGGGCACGACGGTCAGGCAGTAGTATATAACGGAGGTGATGTAAGCATTCGCTCGGCTTTTCAGAGATAGCTTTCTCTAGGTCCATTTCTGGGTAAGATTGGCCTCTCTGCTCGTCACATCGTCCAGTCCTTCTCCTCCTGGATTTGCGGACCAAACCAGACCCCGAGCAGTTTAACTGATCTCCAGGTACTGAACTGCAGACCCACCGACTTTTCTTTGTTTCCTTGGTCTTTCTGCCACTGCCTCGTATTCTTTTGGAGCAGTGCCGATCAGGTCTACGTGCCTGCAGTTCGACACTATGACAGCGAAATCGTTTGTGTATGTTGACACGTCTCCAGCGTCCTAGTTCGTGTGGGATGCCTCTCAATTTCTGCAATTGTGGATCTAGGGCCATTGCACACAGAAGAGACGATAGAGGACAACCTTGACGGACCGAGCGCATGATGCTGAATAGTTCCAATAGATAACCATTCATCCGAACTACGGGAGCAGATATCACATTGCTGCGATCCAAGCCACGAAAAACGGAACCATGGTTCTTTTTTTTTGTAAGCTTGGCGACTTTTTTTGCAATATACGCTCTTCATTTTCCCCTTCATTACAAGACATATTCGAGGGGTCCGAAAAGGAGAGGGGTATGTTTTGGGGCGATTTTTGCTGTTCTGTTAATAAATATTTTGTTTTTGGTGATTCTGACTCCGTTGTTTTGCTGCTGTCTGGAATGTCGAAGACTGATGTTGGTGAGTTTTCTGCTCCAACTGTTATTGTTCTTGTTGCTGTTGTCGCTACTGCTGTAGATACTACCGTAATTCTGTTGCTGTTATTGTTGTTGTTTTTGCTTTGCTGCTGTAGCGGTCACCTTCCATGTTGTTGCCCTTGTTATTGCTTTTGTAATAGTCGTGTTGGCAGGAGTGTACTTTTCTTCATTTAGCTGTGGATTTGTATCTCCACACAGGTGATATCTCAACTTTCTGCCCTCAACGACCATATGAAGGTTAGTGTCATCTGACAAACTTATGATGTCCGGGATTGCTCCTACACTTCCTAATCCAACTGCACCCACAACTCCATGCCTTGACCCAACTAGTTTTGTTCTTGCAGCTTCTGTACCTCAGAAGGACAGCTGGCACCACCCAGCTGATGTCTATTTCTGGTAGAATATATCTAATTTAAATTCTTGCTACTCAATAACCCAGGTAGATAGGCACCAGAACCAGTTCCTCGCTTCCCCCCTCTGTAGAAAATCTCACCTGTACTGTGGAGGAGAAGAGTAGTCAATAACGTCGATCCCAGTGTTTCGCTGGTACTTAATTTATCGACACCGATGGGATGAAAGGCAAAGTCGACCTCGATGGAATTTGAACTCAGAACTTAGCGAAGGGCGAAATATCGCTAAGCATTTCTTCCAGAGCGCTAATAATTCTGCCAGTTCGCTGTCTTAAATAATAATAATAATAATAATAATAATAATAATAATAATAATAATAATAATAATAATAATAAATACCAGGAAACCCCAAAATGGCTGAAGTTCAAAAGATAGTGCTCATGGGAACTGCCCATATCCTACGTAAAATACTGTCTATGTGATCTCAAATTTTAAAGCAAACACATAATTTTCTTATGGTTTCTTAAACATTCACTTGAACAAAATTGTACAAATCCAAATATATGGTACCCTAGGCATAACACCTACATGAACTTCTAACTTGTTGTCTCTTGAGGTCTCTGGGTGAAACTTGGATCCAACTTGTACAAATGCAAAACAAAAAATAATTTCTACTGAAGGTGCAAGACCTGAAATTTTGAGGGGGCGATTATTCGATTACATCGATCTCAATATTTCATAGGCATTCAATTCGTCGACTCCGAAAGGATGAAAGTAAAATTCGACCTCGGTGGAATTTGAACTCAGAATGTGAAGACAGACAGACGAAATACCGCTAAGAATTTCGCCCGAGGTGCTAACGATTTTCCCAGCTCGCCGCCTTAATGAAGATGATTATCATAATAATAATAATAATAATAATAATAATAATAGTAATAATAATAATAACAACAACAACAACAGCAATAAATCTAATAAAAATAACAAAGAAACATAAGAAAGAATAAGAAGCAACAATATTTACAAAACCTCTTCTTCACATGTTTTGAATAATAAGTTACTAAAATAGAATAAATACTTTTAATATAAAAATGTTATTATGAAGATTACCTTCACACCCACCCACAAAAAACAACAACGAATAAAATATAGTTAAAATATGAAAATAAAAAGTAAAAGTATTATTGGCATGCAGTCCTAAAAATAAATGTCTAACTGTAAGTTTTCGTGGAAATAATTTCAAATTTAGAGCAATTTTAAGAAATTTTGGTGTTTATATACAT
>NC_069002.1:29989041-29989874 GCF_001194135.2 Octopus bimaculoides | reverse complement strand
GTCTTTTTGTGTGCTGCAGTTTGAGAAATGCGAATCGATTGTGCAAGTGCCTTCTCAGCTTTTCGTGTTTAGGCTTTCATTCAGTATTTTTAGTTCATAATGATATGTGCTTGATGTATATATTTGACATATTTCTCAACATATGAAACTATTAGTAGCTATTAAAGACATGTACTATGTCCTTTAAATAAATTATATTCATCTCTCACAACATGGAGTACTTTTTTGTTGATCTTTCTATCACAGAACAGAACATTATTTATAATAATACATATTTTCCAAATTTGCGTAAATGTGTATAGAATAATATATTAAACCGTGGCGTTTAAATGCATGCGGATTGGTCAAAACCGTACTCGAAAGATTCAGCTTGCTGGAGCCGTCTAAGAGGTATAAAAAGGAAGAAGTCAGTCATTTCACTACAGTTGTTAAACACTTAACTGTCAATTAAATACATTTTGAAATCTGATGCTTACTATGAACGTATGAAAGCGCTAATTGAAATTTATGAATATTACAAAATATTTGTTTCATGTTTAAAACACATCAACATCGTAAAAAACTTTTTTTAAATGCAATAATAAAAAATGTGAAAACCGGACTAAAATATATAATAAAAGAATAAAAGAATATATATATTCTTTTATTTGTTTCAGTCATTGGAGTGCGGCCATATTGGAGCACCGCCTTTAGTCGAAAACATCGACCACGGGGCTTATTCTTTGTAAGTCTAGTACTTATTCTATCGGTTTCTCTTGTTGAACCGCTAGGTTACGAGGACATAGACACATCAGCATCGGTTGTGAAGCGATGATGAGGGGACAAACAGACAC
>NC_069002.1:29987506-29989031 GCF_001194135.2 Octopus bimaculoides | reverse complement strand
ATATATATATATATATATATATATATATATATATATATATACGACGGGCTTCTTCCAGTTTCCGTCTACCATATCCACTGACAAGGCTTTGGCCGTCCCGAGGCTATAGTGGGAGACACTTGTCCAAGGTGCCACACAGTGGGACTGAACCCGGAATATATGTGTATATATATTCCTTGTAGATAAATACAGATACATATATGCGTTGTGTGTGTGTGTGTGTGTGTGTGTGTACCATTCTCTCAAGACAGCTAACTGGTTTCTTATCGGTAGAGAATCGTCGAACTTCTCGGCCGATTGTTTGACAAACCGTTATCGGCAAAACGTCATAGTCTAGTCTGTAGTTCTGTATTTCATACACTCTCGCTCTTTTTTATCTTTCTCTGTCTCTCTCTCGCTCTCTCACACACACACGCGCGCGCACATGTTTATATATGTTTGTCTGTTGCGTATAACAAATTAAAGAAATCATCACCACCATCATCGTCATCATAACCATTCAGCATCATCATCATCGGCGTTTTCATCATCATCATCATTATTATTATTATTATTATTATTATTATAATTATTATTATTATTATTATGACACATGTTACTCATCCACCAGTGCGGTGTCCATCACTCACGTTTTAGTTCATTACCAATGGATATATATATATATATATGTATATATATATGTGTGTGTGTGTGTGTGTGTGTGTGTGTGTGTGTGTGCTTGCCTTTGTGTGCTTGTGTGTATGTATGTATGTATGTATGTATGTATGTATGTATTTATGGATGTATGTATTTATGGGTGTATGCATCTATGTATATGTATGTATGTGTGTATGTGTCTCTGAGGATCACTGCCAATCCCTCTGTGGAATATTTGTTCCTCTCTGTAAAAAAAGACGTGTGTACTTGTGCGTGCACGTGTCTGAGCGTACGTGTTTCTAAGGTTGTGTAAGCATGTGCAAAGTTGTGTACGTTTGTGTGAAGTTGTGTGCAAGTGCAAACAAGGTTGTAAACGAGTGCTTGAATTTGTGTGCTTATAACGTTGAGTTTTTCTTCTTTTATTTGCTTTCCGTATTTTTCTCTTTCAACATGTCAAGTGAGATTAAGTCCCGTTATTTTTCTAAAATGGTGAAACTGTCATATCTTCACGGAACATAAGTGTATGCGTGTATATATGCATGTGTGAGTTGTGCGCGTTTATATCCATATATGTGTATCGGTGCGTGTTGCGTGCATGCGATGGTATACAAATATTTATATGTATAAGAGAGTGTATGTGAGTGCATGTGTGTGTATGTCTGTTTGTGTTCTTATCTCTATATACCTGCATATCTGTTGGTTTCATATGTGTTTGTGGTCTTGTAAGGTTAAATAAGGATTCTTGCATATGTGCGTATAGGTATGTACGTAAATGTGCGTGAATGTGTTTATATCTGTATATGTGATTGTACACAGGTTGAATGCGTGTATTGGCGTATATGTGTGTGCATGTGTGTGCATGTGTGTGCATGTGTGTGCTTATATCACC
>NC_069002.1:29985851-29987074 GCF_001194135.2 Octopus bimaculoides | reverse complement strand
GTCGGATATACACAGGGTAGGCTTTTACACAGTTTTCTTCCAAATTCATTTCCAAGTCTTTGATCCGACCCCAGAGCTATAGTAGAAGACATCTGCTCGAGGTGCCACGCTTTATGGTTGAACCTGAAGCCTTGTGGTTGCGAAGCAAAGCTTCTTAACCACACAATCACAAATTCTCTATTTCTGTTTCGAAAATGGCGGGAAAAAAAATTAAGCAAAAACGGTAGTGTCCCAGCATGGCCGCAACTATCGAACTGCAACTAGTAAAAAAAAAAGAGAAGCGAATAAAATAGAAAGAAAAGCGTAAAAACTTTTAAGACATTTGTAATGGATGGAAGGTGTGACGGAGTGAAAGTGAATCATTTCAAGTGAGAGGATCGTGTGAGATTGACAGGGTGTCTGTCGTAATGGGTAGATGGAGATTGACGAAGGGATGGTGAAGACGGTTGGCTGGTAGTTGGGTAGGGATGAGGAAGGAGGCTGTGGAGGGGCAGAAGTGGATGAATGCGGCTTGACATGTCTGCTTCCTCTACAGAAAACGATTCAACACTTTCGTTGTGGATGTATATATTGAGTGTTGTGGTGCATGTCTCTCTATACGTATCGGTGTTTATGTGTGTGTATGTGTGTACATATACGCATATGCGTATGTTATGTGCGTATGTGTATGTATGTATATGCATATGTACGCGTGTATTGCTTAGCATGTGCTCATGTAAGCGTTTATGTAAATGTATGTGTACGTGTTTAGCTGCGTGTGTGTGTGTGTGTGTGTCTCTGTGTGTGTGTGTGTGTGTGTGTGTGTGTGTGTTGTGGATAACGGGGGAGATGTGGGTGCTGTCGATGGTTTATGCGGCTATTATTTTGCTTTACTATTGATTTTTGTTGGAGATTTTGTGCTGGTAGAAATCTTGTTGCTACAAAAGCTGCTGCTGCTGCTGATGACATCGATGAGAATGAAGAAGAAAGGAATGAGGAGGAGGAGGAAGAGAATGACGGCGGCCACCACCACTACCATCGTCGTCGTCGTCATCATCATCATCGTCTTCGTGGCCATCATCACCATCATCCCCATCACCATCATCCTCATCACCATCACCATCATCATCATCATCATCATCATCATCATCACCACCATCATCACCATCATCACCATCATTATCATCATGATCCTCATCCTCATCATCATCATCATCATCACCACCATCATCACCATCATTATC
>NC_069002.1:29985185-29985841 GCF_001194135.2 Octopus bimaculoides | reverse complement strand
CATCCTCATCATCATCATCATCATCACCACCATCATCACCATCATTATCATCATGATCCTCATCCTCATCATCATCATCATCATCACCACCATCATCACCATCATTATCATCATGATCCTCATCCTCATCATCATCATCATCATCGTCGTCGTCGTCATCATCAAACCGTAGTTATTGCTTCACACCTCTTTGGTAATCGTTTATTTCCCACAAGCTCCCACTCCCTCTTTCTTTCCTTCTTTCTCCCCCCTCTCTCTCTCTCTCTCTCTCTGCCTCTCTTTCGTTCTCACTCTCATATTGTTTCTCTCTAAAACTTTAGTCTCATGCTGTATTAAAGCCATATTTCTGCTACCATTATTGTTGTTGTTGTTGTTGTCGTTCTTGTTTTTGTCGTTTTTGTTGTTTTACTTCTACTTGCGGCCATGTTGGTTAGTACCCAACATATTCACCATTGTCCCACGCCGCTCCACTATCTCCACTATTATCCCCAGCAAACACACATATGCACATATATAAAAATATATACACGCAAATCTACACACGTGCACAAATCTACACACACCTACATTTTCATATATCCATAAAATCACATATATACACATACGTACATGCACACACACACACACACACACACACACACACACACACACACACA
>NC_069002.1:29984201-29985135 GCF_001194135.2 Octopus bimaculoides | reverse complement strand
TATACATGTATGTATATACAGACTCAGAAACACTCACACACACACACACTCTAGAGGAGAATAGAAACTGATTTCCATAAAAGGAGAAAACTAGTCAAATCACTTCTCCCCTACCACCTTCACCCACTCCTTTTCAATTTCCATCTACCCCCAATAATATCACATGATATATAATATTTGTGTATTTCCAAAAGGCTTCAACTGGAGAAATTTTACGTACTACATTTACTAAGTACGTGCCGTCCTAACCACTTTGTATTCTCCCAGAAGCTTATTATAAAAAAAATATCTGTTGTGACTAGGCTGTTGTCTGATTTCTGCAAGATGTGTTAAACAGTCGAACGAATTAAGTGAATTATTTAGTTTATCGACACCGGATTGTTGGAAGATTTTCTCGATTCTGACATACGTTAGCTTCATAACTCAGAAACAGCGCGCTAAATATCGTAACGTATATATTTCGGCGCTGTACACATGTTGCTGCTGACAAATATTCTTAAAGAAGTGAAAGTAATTACTTTACTATGGTTATTTGTCTATAGAAGAAAGGGGTTATAGTTAGGTTGTCTGCCACAGTATATTTATTTCTTTATTACTTACAGCGTGGGGGCTAAATATAGAGGGGACAAACAAGGACAGGCAAAAGGATTTTAAGTCGATTATATCGACTCCAGTGCGTAACTGGTACTTATTTAATCCACCCCGAAAGGATGAAAGGCAGCGTCGACCTCGACGGAATTTGAGCTACGAAATACCGCGAAGCATATCGCCCGGCTTGCTGGTGTTTCTTATATTTTTAGAGAATTACATGCAAAATGGTTCCATGAAATATGAAAGATTAAGCATGGCTCTGTGGTTAAGAAGTGTGCTTGCAACCAGGTGTTTTCGAGTTCAGTTCCAGTGCACGATACCTGGGGTAAGTTTCTTCCACAAA
>NC_069002.1:29978526-29984191 GCF_001194135.2 Octopus bimaculoides | reverse complement strand
TATATAAACAGACACACATATATATATGTATGTATGTATGTATTTATATGCCGAGACGGTAGTTATGGAGCCATATCCTCCCTTACTCCCTTCCTCTATGTCATCATTTCATTAATATATACCCTTCTCATTCTCCCTATTAGTCTCTGATGACGGAATGTCCCATACTCTGGAATATCCCAGAAACAGCTGTAAGACTTTGAATTTTTTTCCAATAATAATATTGTATATGACTTGAGATGTTTGCCTTGCCTTAATGTCTGTTGTCCGCTTTAACAATTATATATCGGCTGTATCGGAAATCTACAATGGCTCCATAACTACCGTCTCGGCTATAACCGTGGAGCCCTAGTAATCCGTTACACCTGTTACCAAGGGTACCTAATCGTTTAGATCACCTGTGAACTAAATCCCCATACTTTGTGTGTGTATATATATGTGTGTGTGTGTGTGTGTGTGTGTGTGTGTGTGTGTATGTTTCTATGTGTATACACTCACACATACATACATATATACTATATATATATATATATATATATATATATATATATATATATATATATATATATATATATATATATATGCATAGATGTATGCACATGCGTGTGTATGCGTGTGTATTATTATACACATTGTACATGTATGTGCTCACATCCCATCGTCTTTGTCTTCATGCTCCTTGACAACAAATGTTGGCTTGGTTACGTCCCTGTACTCTCTAGCTTCTCGGCAAGAAGGGACCGATAAAATGTATACCAGATTTAGGACGAATAAGTATTAATGTCAATTTGTTCGACTAAGCACTCCTAGGCTGCGCTCCAGCATGACCGCAATCCAGGGACTAACGCGAGTAAAAGAATATGAAAAGATGATAAAAGATTAAAAGAACTTTTTCCTTTGGTCAAATCTCATCAAACTTACCTTTGACCATTCTGTGACATACCAGCTGGAGAGGCACGGTTTCGCGGTGCAGGTGGTTGTACTTGTTGGCCGAGGTTTATGGCGACAGTGGGCATCTGATTGCAACTGGAAACTGTTTCGAACCACGCGTCCGCAAACTACTTTCCTGGTTACAATTCCTTGGCCACAGGAAGCTGAGCACTGAAAAGAGAAATATGTTTCAGGATAATTGTGATGTCGTCTGGCGTTTGTTCTATAATATAGGAGAGAATAGAGCTTCCATTCTATTCTAGATCGAGTAGATAGGGAGATATAGATAGAGAGATAAATTGATAGACAGACAGATAGACAGATAGACAAATAGACAGGCAGACAGACAGATAGATAGATACATACATACATACATACATACATACATACATACATAGAGATAGATAGATAGATAGATAGATAGATAGATAGATAGATAGATAGATAGATAGATAGGTAGGTAGGTAGGTAGGTAGGTAGATAGATAGATAGATAGATAGATAGATAGATAGATAGATAGACAGACAGACAGACAGACAGACAGACAGACAGACAGACAAACAGACAGGCATTAATGTTGCGAGGCGAGCTGTTAGAATCGCTGGAGTGAATGCCTCGCAGTATTTCTTCTGACTCTTTACGTTCTGAGTTCAAACCCCATTGAAGTCAACTTTACCATTCATCCTTCTGAAGTCCAGAAAATAAAGTACCAGTCAAGTACTGGAGTAGATACCATCCACTTAACCCTGTTCATAAAAGCTTGCTGTTTGCGCGTCCCTCTAAGGGAGATAAATCTGATCTCATCGGATTTATCTCCCTTGAGTAATAAATACCAACTAGAATATGTGTCACATAACATTTGATAGTAAATGTTGGTAACATACTTTCGTAATTCTTAGTACTTTCAGATAATTTTACTTTAATGGTTAAACAGTACAAGTATTGTTAATAACATACATTTCTGGCAGATATACAAATGTGTAATTTGTCTTATTTTGTTTAATCTTAATTCAATAAATGTTTATGTTCTGAATCTGTGTATTTATTTTATTGTTTCGTACAAGAGCTCTGAAATTTAATTAATAATAATTATTGCATTTATATAACATTACCTGATATTAGCCACAGTTACACAAGTATGTATATTCACAGCATTAGCTTCAGTTTGCGAGTGCATTCCAGAACGAATACAATGCATACATTTTCTGGTGTCAGATATTCCATTAAATTATATTTACTCCACGGTATCTAGGCCTGTGGCACTCAGTTTTCAATATGGATTAATTTATTCAAAGTATTTATAAGCTCCGTAGAACCCAACTTTCTATGATTTCATTTACTTTCGGTATCATAAGCTTGCGGTAATATCTTATATATTTCATCTTTTATTTGTATCAGACGGTGCTGTGGCCATACTGCAGCACCGTCTTGAAGAATTTTAGTCGAAAGAATCGACCCCGGTGCTTACTATTGTTTAAGCCTGGTACTTATTCTATCAGTCTCTGTTGCTGAACCACCAAGTTACTGGGACGTAAGCACACCAACACCGGTTGTCAAGTGGTGGCGGAGGACACACAAACACAAAAACACACTCACACACACACACACATATATATATATGTATATACACACACATATGTATATACACACACATATGTATATATATATATATATATACACACACACACACATACACACATATATATCCACACACACATACACACATACATATGAGGGACCTCCCGTCGGTTTCGATGTATGAGGGTTTAGCAACCTACTCTTTCTTTGTCAGTCATAATGCTTATGTCAAATGCGACATTTGGGCCCCGCCAACGAAATCGTCCACAGATATTGCAAGTATGTGAATTGTGGGACAGTGCCAGCGGCATATTCGCAGCCGCTAACCCCTTTTGCCTTGCACCCCTCAGCCCACCCCTTAGCCACTCACAGGGCTTTGGTCACCCTGAGGTTACAGTATAAGACACCCGCCCAAAGTGCCACGTAGTGGGATTGAATCCCGAACCATGTGGTTGAGAAGCAAACTTCTTACCACACAGCCACGCCTATTTAATGTATGAAAAACTTGTGTTCCCTAATTTTCTGAATAAAATCATAAAAATCTGTGCTACCTTATTTTCTGTAATAAATAAAGCGAAAATCTACTCACCGTGTCATAAGCCTGTGGCACCCACATCGACGGACAGTATGGTGCAAAGCCACATCCTTGTACCGTTTGTGGTTTGGTGTTTTTATCGCAGGATCTGATGTCGCTTCTAATTCCATTTCGGTCAACGCATATCACGTCCCGATGCTGTACACCGCGGCCACACGGACCGTTGCACTGGAAACCAAAAACAGAACGCAAAGATGATTCAACTGTGTTACAACATTGATTCAACACTCAAAGTTCCACGCGCGCACGTTTTCTTTTAAGTAAGAAAACGTCACAACCGAAACAATAGCAACTTCAACCGAAGCAGAAGCACCATCGTCTTCATCATCGTCGTCGTCATTGTCATCATTATCGTCGTCGTCGTCACCGTCGTCGTCGTCATCATCGTCGTCATTGTCATCATCATCACAATCGTCGTCGTCGTCATCACAATCATCTTCGTCATTTTGACCTCGAAGAATATACTGACCGTGCAGGGGCTTCTGACTCCACCGCTCCTCAATTTTTTTTCTGCCCGTTCTTTTTTGCAGTCTTCTTCATTCGTTTTGCTTGCTTGGTAGCAGTGGTTTCAGGTTATTTCATCCAATTCAGGATTAATGCCAACTTCCTTTGCGAATTTATAAGCCTCCTTGACAACAGAATGCGACTTTTTCCTACTTTCATGTTCACACACAAATCACAGCATCCAGTCCTCTGTACTATATACGGACCTGTTCACTCCTATAGCGGAGGCCTTATAGCCCAGTTCTAATTGCATCATTCCTCTTCTCTCAATGCTTCTAGGTAGATACAGCTGGTGAACGTCTGCTTTCCGACGGTACATGTTCTTACATGTTCTTGTCTTCCTGTCCAAGCTTTGGAGCTCTGTAGGATTCCAGTTAATGGTGTTAAAACTGTACTGGACTCCTGGAAGTGCCAGAGTGTTAATGGCATCGATGCGATTTGTTGAGCTGAGTTCAGTCTTCAATACAAGTCTTATTCTCCTATAGTGCTCCTTTCTTATTCTTCCCTCCATAATAGCATGATGCATACCATCTCCGTTTATTCCCTTGGGTGTAGAACATAGGCTATCAAAATGGTTGACCAGATTTTCTATCAAACTGACAGAACAAATTCCAACAAACGAGTAGAACAGAACCCTTTGGAATTTGCTGTTTCAAAAGAAAAGTTGTGAAGAAAAGACATTTAATTTTGCCATTACCTTCGACCATTTCTTCACTTTCCAACTGTGGACACAAGGAGGGTGGAAGCAGGATTGGTGTGTTGTCGGTTTCGTAGATCTATTACAATGTATTTCATTGCCTGAGTTACATCGAACATGGCGTCTTTGAATTCCATAACCACAGAGAGAAGAACACTGGCCAAAAAAGAAGCAAAGAGAAATCAGAGTATACAGAAGATAGTAAAATAGTAAAAAAGTTCGGAACACAATGAATAATATTTAAATACGGTGTGAGTGTGTTTGGATTGTAAAGTCAATTATCTGGCATTTTCTACTCTCTTTGTCTATACTACCAAATCAAGCCTTCTAGGTTTTATCCCTATTTCCTCTATCCATATGTTCAAATCTTTAGGGATAGTTCCTAATGCACCTATAACAACTGGGATACATTTTACCCGAACTTTCCACAGCCTTTGTAACTCAATGGCTAGGTTCTGGTACTTTACTGTTTTCTCTATGCCACTCATATTGACTTTCTCATCATTTGGGATTGTAAAGTCATTTATCTGACGCTTTCTATTCTCTTTGTCTATACTACCAAATCAGGCCTTCTAGCTTCTATTAGTCGGTCAGTCTGAATGTTAAAGCCCCACATCTTATATTTCTTATTCTCTAGTACTTTAGCAGGTTCATGTTTATACCATTTATTAGTATGGTGAAATCCTAGCTTTCTACATAACTTCCAGTGGATTATTCCCCCAAGATTGTCATTTCTTTTCTTGTATTCTTTCTGTGCCAGCATGCTACAGTCATTTATTATATGAGTAACCCTTTCCTCTTTTGATTTGCATAACCTACTTTGGGAATCTATTTGGTTTTTTTGTCTGTCTTAGCTTTTACATAGATGATCCTTAATGATTGATCTTGTGCTGCTACTAACAAACTTTCTATTGCCCTTTACAGCTTTCTTTTCTGCAACCATAACCATATATTACTACTACTATTTGCTGCAACTATCTTTCCTCTTTTGATTTACATAACCTACACACACTCAGGAACATACACACACACATACACACACACACACACACACACACACACACACACAAACACAACTCCTACACACATCCTTGTATATTTATATACATGTATATACAAAACATGCATTTGTTCGTATATATTATATTCATTGATTCTGCTATGATTAAATGACTGGGGATGCCAGTGTGTAACATGAATTATATAATGGACACGACTATAACATCCTTCTTACACGATATTTGATTTATCTCTCACAGTTTGCAAAAACGAGAGTAAACCATGGAATAAATGTAATTCCAGTTATATTCAAAGTGCTTTCAGGATATGTGCGGTGCCTAGCGGTGTTATTTTTTGTATAT
>NC_069002.1:29977571-29978457 GCF_001194135.2 Octopus bimaculoides | reverse complement strand
ATATATATATATATATATAGCGGTATTTCGTCCGTCTTTACGTTCTGAGTTCAAATTCCGCCGAGGGTACTTTTCCTTTCATCCTTTCGGGATCGATAAAATAAGTACCAGTTAAACATTGGGGTCGATGTAATAGACTTACACACTGCCCCGTACTTGCTTGCCTGGTGCCAAACTTTTAACCAATATTTAGCCTCTTTTTACAATATCATAGATTTTCCTGAATGTAGCAAATGCATCTCTCCTTTGTATTGAACAGCCTTCCTTGCAACCAATGGAATAGTCTCACTTGAGTAAAATCGTATACACTTTCCTAAGTGTAGTTGTAATAAAGTGATTCCACCCTTTAGTGTAACCGCTCTGATATATATAGTAAAATATAGTCTCGCCTGTACATAACAGTTGACTCACTCCTAAGTAATATATAGCGTATACAGGTCTTAGCAGAATATTACAGTATTTGGCATAATATAGTCTCATGTATGTAACTATGAATGTTGGTAGGAATTTGATATTTTGGCAGAAGAGAAAAGAAAAGAAATTCGACATATTCGTGTTGATGAATGAATTATTTTAAGAGCCAGGAAAAGATCAACAAAATGAAACGTTTAGTTACCGTTGACCATGTTGACATTTCCCATTGAGGACCGCACGGCTGGTTGTTACACTTCCGACTGGATGCAGGTCTTACTGCCGAGTTACAAAGGTACACATGAACACTGCTATCGAAACCCGGGGCCAACATTCTCCAACAGCGAACCGAACGAACTTGTTCACCGACATCGCAGCTTCTTGAGCATTCGCTCCAGAGGCCGACTACCCAGCTGAAAAACAGATGAACATTTACATACACACATACGTACATACATGCGTGCATGCAGTTATA
>NC_069002.1:29974296-29975040 GCF_001194135.2 Octopus bimaculoides | reverse complement strand
CAGTGTTTTGAGCTTATGAAATGCGTTCATTTTGTTAATGCGTTCATTTTGGCTAGCATATTGTCTTTGAATTTGTATAATGGAAAAGTTGTGAATTACGGATATTTATTGGATGCACATCTGTCTATGTGTTCACTGACATATATTTTTCTGTATTCCGGAATTCTAATTTGAGATTTGTGTACTGCCATCCTCTGATGTAGGCTGTTTTTTTCTGTGTCCAATAAATTGCCGTTTGCATCCCGACCATGTAATAAGTAAATCAAATTCTCCGGTGCACATGTAAAGATAGTTTTTATGGTAAAATTTTGGCCTTGTTCTAATCGGTATTCTGATTTTACCATAAAATTTGAGAGAGAATTTAATTTACTTAATTATATGCTCAAGATGCAAACGGCAATTTATTGGACACACACAAAAAAACAGCCTACGACAGAGGGTGACGACGCACAAATCCCAAATTAGAATTCCGGAATAGAGAAAAATATATGTCAGCGAACACATAGACAGATGTGCATCCAATAAATATCCGAAATTCACAACTTTTCCATTATACAAATTCAAAGACAATATACTAGCTCCAAAATGAACGCATTAACAAGAAATGCATTTCATAAGAAAGTATCGACAGAGTCTAAATTCTTTAAGATCAGAACACTGAAACTCTGTGTTGCGTGTGTGTGTGTGTGTGTATTATTCATAAGAAATAAAGATGAGGGATCGAATAATTCCATTTCTGTGAAA
>NC_069002.1:29970926-29973182 GCF_001194135.2 Octopus bimaculoides | reverse complement strand
CATACATACATACATGCATGCATAGACATACGCATATAGTCATACATATATGAATAAATATATGCTATGTGAACGATAATATCTTCAAAAAGAAAGAAGTGTAATATTTAATTTCATGAAGGCAGCGAGCTGGCAGAATTACAAGCACGCTGGTCAAAGGGACGTAAGCAAGCCGGGCTTGGCGGTATTTTGTCTGTCTTTACGTTCTGAGTTCAAATTCCGCTGAGGTCGACTTTGCCTTTCATCCTTTCGGAGTCGATAAATTAAATACCACCTGCGTACCGGGGTCGATCTAATCGACTAGCCCCCTCACTCAAAATTTTGAACCTTGTGCCTAGAGTAGAAAATAATATTTAATCTCCTATTTATATGTGTGAAACTGATAATCGAAGTACAATTTATGATAAAAATTTGCAGTTTTATTTTGATTAAAATACCAACGTTTCTCCCCGTCACTCGGTCTCACTTCGTTTGTTATTTTTCTCTTCTTTTATGAACATGGCTGACAAGACACAGCTTGCATTTTATTAGGTGTAAGATATATATTATATGTTATATATCATATGAATATACTAAAAGCCACAAAGAGCCTTGTTAAATAGAGATGCCCAGCCTTTCCTGGTTGAAATATTCATTTGTTTTGCCATTTATCAAGTTGAATATGTATTACACAGCTATTTCGTTTTACGAGTTTCAATCTAGCACGGTCGTGTTTTACGTTTTGGACTTAATGGTTTATATCTACAGAAATACCACTTAGCCATCATTTCTTCCCTTTTCTCAATTTTATGATTTTCTTTTCATTTCCCTTTCATTACACTTCTTAGCTTATGAGTTAAACCATAAATTAAACTAACACCAAAGTTAGAATATATTATTTTATATTTTGTTAAATACCTTTGAGACTAAATAACATTGCTTCAAATGCCAAGAAAATCAATTTTTCTAGAAATTAAAATTGATATTTCATCAAGTTTTAAATGGAAAGTATTCGACAGAAACAGCGAAATTGGTTTAATAGATAAGAACAAAAACTCAGTCAGTGTTTTAAATGCGGAAACTATAATAACTTCAGGATACACGTTATATATATGTAATAAAATTATTAGAGAAACCAATTTTGAATTGAAAGTAAAAGCTAATATCATGACAGTTTCCATGTATATAGATAGATAGATAGATAGATAGATAGATAGATAGATAGATAGGTAGATAGATAGATAGACAGACAGACAGACAGACAGACAGACAGATATAAATATACATATATACATACATACATACATACATAAATCATAAATATGATTTTGTGACGAGGACTCTAAAGAATCAAGGTACATTCATCAGTAGGGCGCCAGAAATGGCTAGGTATGATCACATAGAGAGCCTACAGTAAAATGAACAACAGTGAAGACATCAGGTGTTTAACAGACTACTGTTTGTATGCAAGTAGTGAATCCAATTTATAACCTTAGATCCGACTCACCAGTGGGTCTTTGGTGTGGCGTGTATAGACACGTCACACCAGGGTATTAAAAGATTTACCTAATGATGGTGTATTTCATATTATGGTGCAATCTTTTATGATTGCATCTTTTTTCTCTTTCCATTTTTCTTACTTTCTCTCCGTTTTTTTTTTCCTCTTAATCCATTCTGTCGAAGAGCGTAGGCTTGAAACGTCAAAGGCTTTTCCATTCTTCTCGAGCCATAACCTAATACACCTACTTGTTGTTCCTTCACTTGTCTTAGTCTTTTGTTTTTTGTAAATTTTAACTAATATGTATATATATATATATATATATATATATATATATATATATATATATATATATATGTATAGTCAATCCAAACATGAACAAGCAAGAAAAAACACGAAAAAACAACAACGCGAGGACGTAGAATGAGTACAGTGTTACTGGACGCTCAGGAAAGGAGAGAAAAGAGGGTTTCGCGTTTCGAGCGGAGCTCTTCATCAGAAATTATAGAAAAAGTCCAAAGAAGGAAAGACGGAGAAAGAAAATCACCAACGATACACACGCGGTCTCACACACACACACACACACACACGACATCGAATTTTAGCTCTTTCTCTTGGTTCTTAGGAGTTCGCTCCCCCTGCTAGCAATTGATGTTGTGTATAAAGGGTGCGGTATTGCACCGATAACCAACTGGCGGAAGATCTGCCTGGGGGTAAACTAGCAATAACCTGGAACAGCCACTTTGATGTAGCGACTGAATTTACTTTATATATATATA
>NC_069002.1:29969397-29970244 GCF_001194135.2 Octopus bimaculoides | reverse complement strand
TCATCATCATCGTCACCATCATCATCATCATTATTGTCGTCGTCGTTGATTTCGTCTTCGTTTTAACGTTCTCTTTTAGACGCTCGTATGGGTTGGAGTGAATTTGTTGAAGTAGATTTTTTTACGGTCGGATGATCTTCCTGCAGCCAACCAACATCTGTTTCCCAAGTAAGGTAACATTAGCCCCACCACCACCACCATAGCCGGTTTCTTTTCGCTGAAGATTGGAAACAAAAGATGCCGATTGTGTAACAGTGACACGCGTTTACATCTAGAGCGCCCTCTCAAAAGACTTGTATATACATACATATAAATTAATTAAAAATGCAATAAAATGGAGAATAAAAATTAAAAAGATGCTTGGTTCATTTCATTTGTATTACAATTAGAAAAGTAATGCAAATTAAAATTAAAAGATTAAAAGATATACCTATAAGTATAAGTATAAAAGTAACCGGAACATGTATAAAAGGAACCGTATCAACAAAATAACTCAAAAATATCCAAAAAGATATTCTACATATGTTTCAATATAACAATATTTTAGAATCATCAATATATATACGTACATATGTACGTATGCATGTACATATGCACACAAACATATATATATATATATGTCCCTTCGCCAATTGCCAAATGTCCTTTAAATTTGAAATCTTAATTGTTGATATGACATGGTATGTCATAAGTGTCTGTATATTGTGTTTTTTGTTTTGTTTTGTTTTGTTTTTTGTCATTTTGGTTATAAAATAAACAGATTAACCAACGGAATACTTTGTCTGCAAGTTGATGAGTACCTCATATTCCCCTTCCATTTTCTTATTGCTATATATATATATATATA
>NC_069002.1:29968037-29968791 GCF_001194135.2 Octopus bimaculoides | reverse complement strand
ATATATATATATATATATATATATACGTGTGTCTGAGAAAGAGAGAGAAAGAGAGTGAGTGTGCGTGCGTGCGTGCGTGCGAAGGCGCATGACCTAGTGTGCAAAGTATTGCACCAGACGGTTTTCTTTGTCTTCTTCGGCAAAACCCCTCATTTCACGATGCTCCCATCCACTCAGTTGTAATTTGGTATCTCTGCGTCGGAATATCCTTCCAATCAGGGGGAATGTTCGCCTGCTCAGCACCAACTAAGACCATTATTTAAAACAACGATCATATCAAGTAGCCAGCATGGGAAAAAACTGTATAGGTAATAATTACTATAAATATATAATTATATAAATATAATTATAATTAAGGGTACTGGGGAGGTACCACCATGCTAGAAATAGCAGTCAAAACTGACTCTAAAACCACATCACATATCCATACAGCACAGGTAAGATGTGTGTGAATTAGCACATGTGTGTGTTTATGTATACATATACATAAGCGTGTGTGTATATATATATGCATATATGTATATATGTATATATATATATATATATAGATAGATAGATAGATAGATAGATAGATAGATAGATAGGTAGATAGATAGATAGATAGATAGATAGATAGATAGATAGATTCAAGGTGGATATGGTACTTAAGTTTAGGCACCAGAATTAAGTATGACATTATCCATACAGTTTCAAAATAAGGTGATTAAAATCAAAATAAGCTTTTATATATTTATATATATATATATATATATAT
>NC_069002.1:29966756-29967755 GCF_001194135.2 Octopus bimaculoides | reverse complement strand
AACCTTGTGTGCTTCATTCGATATACCGTTTGTGTAATCGTGTATTACATCTAAATATAGCTTCCAATTTATATTATGTACCCTGTAAATATTTTACTTTCAATATTTAACTAAAAAAAAAGAGCCTGTACGTTTACTTTTCTATCGATATTTAACTAGAAGTATCAATTTCTAAATTAAAATCGAATGCAATAGAGAACATTTTTTTTTCTCGAGAATAAAAATTACTTTTTAAATTTCAAAAGGAAAATAAGCAGAAAAGATTACCAACAAAAGATGAAATCTTAAAAATTCATTATTAGCAGACGATTAAAACATTAATCATTTTCTACTCTCATACAACACAAACCGCCATATTGATTACTAAATTGATATCATGCTAGCAACTAACTAACTAAGTTATGCATCTAGCTCTATAATTAACTGTTTTTATATTTAATCCGCATGAGTTATTGAAAGACCAATATTTTAAAACGTCTGCTTTTATCCAGGTGTGGTAATATAAAACTAAGACCTCATTAATTTCCTCAAATGATGTATATTCCAGTCGATACAGTATCATCCTCGAAGGAGTAGAATCTACTCCAGCATCAATCAAATTTCCGGTTGTTCTATCAGACGGTCCATGTTTAAAGATGGGTAGCAGCGTCAGTAGTAGATCAATATGAAGGTAGCCAACTCTCTTTCTCTCTCTCTCGCTCTCTCTCTCTCTCTCTCTCTCTCTTGCTTTCGCACTCTCTCTTTTTTCTCTCTCTCTCACTCTCTCTCCCTCTCGCTTTGTCTTTCTCTACCACTTTCTATCTATCTATTTATCCATTTATTATATACACACATAGATATGTATGTGTGTGTGTGTATGTCTTTGTGTCTGCGCACCTGTGTGTGTGTGGGTATATAGTATCAATCCATATATAAGATATAAGTACATACATACGTATACACACACACAAATGACGTGTGTGAGTGTGTGTGTGTGTGTGTGTGTGTGTGTGTGTGTGT
>NC_069002.1:29962881-29966656 GCF_001194135.2 Octopus bimaculoides | reverse complement strand
ACACACACACACACACACACACACACACACATATATATATATATCAAGTTAAGTTATGTGTTGGTAGCCAGCTGGAAAAGAAGTTTTCTTGGGGATAAAAAGTAATAACATCGTCCTGCCTAGGACTGGCAACTAGTTTTTACTGCACATAGTTCAAATTTATAGAAAAACAAAACACGAAGACAGGTGTACGAAGAACAAGCAAGTGTATTAGTTTGACGCTCGGGAAAGTGTAAAAGTCTTTTACGTTTCGATCCTACTCTCTTCGACAGAAAGGAATAAGAGAAAATAGAGAGAAAATGAAAAAAACGTGTTGAGTTCAGTGATCTTTCGTTGGTGTAAATCGCTGTAATTTACTGCATACATACATACATACATATATATATATATATATATATATATATATATATATATTTCAGTGAGAGTGAGAGGTTGGTAAGTCAACCAACTATGGGATAGTCCCTATCCAATATACTGCTGATTTTTTGCTCGCTTATGTATTACAAGTACATATGCTTGTAACACAGTCTTTGCATGTGTATGTAGTCTTATAATACTTTCTAATGCTTTAGAATAAATGGACATAATAGAACGTCTACCGGCTGATGGATATCAGTTTTGTATCCCCTCCATTTTCTGTTTTGCGATATACTCTCTTTACTGTCTTTTACTCTGTTACTTGTTTCAGCCATTTGACTGCGGCCATGCTGGAGCACCACCTTTAGTCGAGCAAATCGACACCAGGACTTATTCTTTGTAAGCCTAGTACTTATTCTATCGGTCCCTTTTGCCGAACCGCTTAGTGACGGGGACATAAACACACCAGCATCGGTTGTCAAGCAATGCTAGGGGGACAAACACAGACACACAAACATATACACACACATATACATATATATACATATATATGACGGGCTTCTTTCAGTTTCCGTCTACCAAATCCACTCACAAGGCTTTGGTCGGCCCAAGATGCCACGCAGTGGGACTAAACCCTGAACCATGTGGCTGGTAAACAAGCTACTTTCCACACAGCCACTCCTGCGCCTATATATATATATATATATATATGTGTGTGTGTGTGTGTGTGTGTATATACACATACATTATTGCATGTGTCTTTAAGACTTATTATACACTATAGTGATTGCCTCAAAAGTCCAATAGAAATATATAGGATCCAGTGAGATTGAGCTGTAAAGGAACTGACAGTAGAGGTAATAAGTAAGATAGTTTTCAGTTCTAACGAACGTAAGGGACCAAAGTTAGAAGATATGATGCAAATATAGAACTTGAGAAAATTGTTAAAGTAGAAGGTTTAAAGTAAAATATTCAAAAAGAGCGTAATTATGATATATAAAATACAGTAAAATATACATAAAAACTGTAAAATATATAAAAATATATAAAAAATAATCTAAAACATATTGCAAGAAATATATACAAATACTCTAAGATGTATTGTAAGAAATGTATAAAAATACTGTAAAATATATTATAGGAGATATATTTAAAGATTAAAATCAATATCGAAGCGAAGAAAAAGTTCAGCTAGAAAAAATATAGAAAAAGGTCAGTACTAAAAAATTTAAGTTTATAGAATAATTCTGATTGTTTCTTCTCCATAAACACAAATTGTAAAAATAACGTTCTTTAATAATTGCCGAACCTAAAAACATACAAAAAGCATCCAGTTATTCAGATATATCTGGAACATTTTACTAGGGTAACTTTTTGTATAGATTTTTTTAGTTTATGGAATTTTTTTTAATGTTCGACCAAAACTAGAAAGTTTTGTAAATGGAGGTTATATTCGATGCATAGGAACCCATTATATAACTAGTGATTAAAAGCTAGATGTGAGTTAAAGACAGTCATACCTGGATTTGTGTTGATAGAACGTAAACAAGATATAATTAAAGGAAATGTTAAAACTGTGACATAGTTGAAGAGAGTTCGACCTAAATGTCAGCTTTCTTACAATACTTCATGGTTTGTGAACTTGCAGAAACCTCAAATGAAAACAGTCATACAAAAATATCCAATTGTAAAAGTAAGAGACAAACAAAATTATTAAAGAGGATTCTAGTGTAGCTATCTACTGGAGGGTTCTGAATTCGAATTGAAAGAGGGTTCAGCCTTTAAAATTAAAACCAAGTTGTTCTGACAACCCAATCTACATTACACTATATAAAGGTTACCGAGAACGCTACATCGTACAAACAGGTATGACACTCAGAAAAAGAATGACAGTACATCACCAACAAATAGGAGAACAATACACGAGAAAAATACCTCTGAGTGAACAGAGATATCTTCTGCCAGTATGCGAACCAAAACACAATAAGTGGGCGACATTCCTATTTATTTATTTAATCCACACATGGTTTTTACATATAGGAAGTTACCCAAATCTTTGACAAGCTGAATATGGGCATAAACCTGATCAGTTTAATATGACTTTTTCTTCTACTACGAAACTCCACAAAAATGTATAAAATATAAGCTTTATCTATGCAATCCCATTTTTCTAAGCAATCCCATTTTTCTAAGCAATCCCATTTTTCTAAGCAATCCCATCTTTCTTCTCTCCTTCCAACTTGTGTTACATATCTCAAACTTACATTATAAATACGTACACCAATATATTTTTATTAAACTATAATCGTTTCCATCATAGGTACAAGGCCTGAAAGTTGTGGGAGGAGAATAGGCGATTACATCGACCCTAGTACTCAACTGGTACATAAATTATCGACCCCCGAAAGGATGAAATGTAAAGTCGACCTCGGAGGAATTTGATCTCAGAACGTAGGGACGGGCGAAATACTGCTAAGCCTTACGTACACCATGCTAACGATTCTGCCAGCTCGTCGCCTTAAAATCAACATCAGTAAAATATGAACTCAGAACATAACCAGCCGGCATAAATGCGACTAAGCATTTTTTTCTGGAGTGCTAACGATTCTGCCACCGCACCGCCTTTCTTTTCTTTCTTTCTTTCTTTCTTTTCTTGTTGAACTATAATAAGGAAGCATTTATTCTGTGGATGCGTATTTTTATATTTTTATTTCATACATATGAATAAATAAATACTATTTACCCCTAATGCTAAAAAGTTAAACTTGTTTTAATTATACAGAAGTATATATGCATAGAGAAATGTGACGCATTTTAGACTCTTTTCTCAGTATATCTATCTATCTGTCTGCCTGTCTGTCTGTCTGTCTGCATGTCTGTTCGTCCGTCCATCCATCTATCCATCCAACCATCTATCCGTCCGTCCGTCCATCCGTCTGTCTGTCTGTCTGTCTATCTATCTATCTATCTATCTATCTATCTGTCTGCCTGTCTGTCTGTCTGTCTGTCTGTCTACATGTCTGTTCGTCCGTCCATCCATCTATCCATCCAACCATCTATCCGTCCGTCCGTCCATCCGTCTGTGTGTGTGTCTGTCTGTCTGTCTGTCTGTCTGTCTGTCTGTCTGTCTATCTATCTATCTATCTATCTATCTATCTATCTGTACAAATACACATATATTTATATGTATGTATGTATACATACATACAAACACATATACATCGTATCTGTGTGTATGCATCTGCTTAATCTCACGGTATACCACCATACACGTTCACAGACAGCACCGTCTTAGTTCAGTTCTAAGATTGGTGTTAATCAAAAAGAAATTCCGCAATAAAACTTCAGTTGTTTACAGCGGAGCTGCAGGTATAAACACCTGGTACCAAAGAGGAACTCATACACACACACACACACA
>NC_069002.1:29957695-29958325 GCF_001194135.2 Octopus bimaculoides | reverse complement strand
TGTGTATATATATATATATATATATATATATATATATATATATACACACACATATACAGACACACACATGGATATGCATATACGTGTACATATATGTATATGCATATATACAGGGTGCGATGGATAATGTGTTGGCATTTTGTACTTTTAATTTCGCGTATGCGCATTGGTTGATTTTGATTTTGTCGACTACACAGTATAGTAGGGTCAGTCGAGCAGCGTCTGTGAGAAAAACAGTATTATTATGTGTGGAGTGCAGTTGAGCGAGAGACCAACAAAACTCCTTGTAACACCAAAGATGAAGGGTTATGGCAGCAAGGATTACGGTGAGCGTTCACCAACTTAAACGAGGAGACCGTCCAGAAGAGCTGCAGGAGATGCCGAAGTCGTCTGGAGCCCGTGGTTTAAGCCAATGGTGATTTTTATTGGATAAATTCAGTCTTTGGTATTTCAAGATTTTTTTTAATGTAATTTTGGTAAATATATGTTAAAATGAGATGTCAGTATTATTTTCATTTTTGTGTAATTTAGACGACAGTTTATTCACCGAATCCTGTATATGTATATTTACACAAATATACATTTTGATACGCATGCATATATATATATATATATATATATATATATATA
>NC_069002.1:29954192-29957319 GCF_001194135.2 Octopus bimaculoides | reverse complement strand
ATGTATGAGCGATCGACATTTCACTGTTCAATTGCTTTTTCTTTCTCTTTTCTTTTCGTCTCTCTCCATGTGGTTCACCCAATGAACAACCTCCTCAAATGAAGTTTAAAAATGAAAACATTCACGTAATTTACATCACGAAGGGAATCAGCGGAAATTCAAACGGGAATTAAAAACCCACTCCACTCGATTTTGCATCCCATGCAAAACTGATTAATGCTGTTAGAGAAATTCATGAACGTCACCAGATCACGTTTGTTTAATATCTTGTAATGATTGTAGTTGTTGCTGTTTGTTCCTTCAAGAACCATTCCTGGTTCATGTTTCCAGGTTCCATTGGCGAATAGGTTCTCCACTTTGACGAGGCGCCGTTCCGTCGCAGGTGAGCTGCTAGATGGAGGAGGAAAGAGTGAGAGAAAGTTGTGGCGAAAGAGTAAGCAGACGTTCGCCATTGCCTTCTGACGTTCGCCATTGCCTATGTATGTATATATATATCATCAGTTACATCTTGACTCCGGGATAACTTTACTTATGTATGCTTCGTCGATACCAATGCTTTCAAATTTGGGCACTAGACCAGCAAGTGAAAGGGGAAGGGGGAAAGCGGAATAAATCGACCCCTGTGCTCGACTGACTCTTACTTCTTACTTCGACAAGATGAAAGGCGAACATGGACGAAATTCCGTTAAGCGTTGTGTTCGACCTGCTAACGATTCTGCTGGCTCAACGTCTTAATAATAATAATAATAATAATAATAATAATAATAATAATAATAATAATAATAATAATGATAATAATAATAATAATGATAATTTCAAATATTTGCCACAAGGGCAAGTTTAGGGAGGGGATAAAGTCGATCACATTGCCCTTAGTGTTCAAGTGGTACATATTTTATCGACCCTGAAAGGACGAAAGGCAAAGTCGACCTCGGCGGAATTTGAACTCAAAATGTAAAGACTGCCAAAAATGCCGCTAAGTATTTTGTTCAGTCAGCGATTCTGTTAGCTCACTGCCTTCAGTAGCTTCAAGTTTTAGGGGAGGGGGTAAGTCGATTACATTGAATCTATCGTTCCTCTGATATTTATTTCATCGACCCCGAAACGTTGAAAGGCAAAGTAGACTTCAGCGGAATCTGAACTCAGAACACGTCAAGACGGAAGAAATGTATGGTCGCCCTGGATGATGGAATTCAACGAACAAACTCTTTGCTGATGTGTGAAGATATCTGCCAAGTTGATAATATATTATTATGGGCGCATAAAATATCGAGAATTAAAGCAAACATGTACATGTTCGTTGTTCATACGTTTCAGCTGATTCGAACGTGCATATGTTAATCACTGTTGTATTTCACCACTGGAGAACAACCTCTTCCTTTGGACGCTGTGTTAACAACACACACGATTAAATGACGCTCATGAGTTCTGATGTCTGCCATGTCAATAATAAATTAACATAGCACGTAAAATACCGAGAATGAGAACATTGGTGTACATATACATTCTGAACTCGTTCCGGCAGATTTGAACGTGAATAGGTAAATCGCTGTTGCTTTTCGTCTTCGCAGAACAACTCCTTTCAGATGATGTGTGTTTACAACACACATAATTCAGTGACATTGGGGGACTTTGAGACACCGGTGTTTCGATTTCATTTTATCCCTTCAATTAAAGCTAACTGTGATATTGAATCTAAACACGAATGTTTGTCTTTATTGAAAGAATTCAGCGTAAACAAATTATTTGCTGATGTGTTCTGATATCTGGCAAGTCGGGGGTAAATTATCATGAACATGTGAAACAGCGGAATAAAAATGTTTCAACATAATTATTTCGATGCACCACGTATCGACCTCTGCGAAAGAATATGCTAAAAAAAAACACAAGGAAGATTTTCGCAAGAGAGCAGTTCTAAGTATAGAAAACTTGGCTATTAATCGATATTTTCGTGCACACGTTATCGAAGTAGATTCTTTAATGTCTGAAAGAAAAATGTCAAGATGACTTAGATTCCTGGCAGAGGGGGCTTAACATTTATAGGTGAAGTCATAGTTTTGTGGTTAAGAAGTTCGCTTTGAAACCCAGAGCTTTTTGGTTCTGTCCAACTACATTCCGTCTTGGGCAAGTGCCTAATGCTACAGCCCTGGGTCGACCAATTAAGAATCCAGCAGAATAAATACAAGATGTAAAAAAAAAAAAAAATGAACTTGCATGAGCCGGTTTGTTCGATTAAGCCCTTGAAGACAGTGCTCCAGCAGGACCGCAGTCCGTGCCGAAGTAAGAAGAGAAAAGAATAAAAAAGTATGAGGGAGCAAAAAGCAAGAACAAAAAAAGGTACAAGGAATCTCTCGTATTCTAAGAAGAAGCTTGTCCATAGCGTTGCGTTGTGATTATTGTGTTAGTGTCACTTTAAAAAGGTCTCTAGTCGTGCTTTTCTAACACTTTTGTTTGTTTCAGGGACGTGCCGCCTGGGTAGGCAAAGTAGGCAGTGCCTACCTTGGATAAAGTAGATCGATAGCAACATTTTCTTTTTATGGCAAAATATGCACCTAATTCAATAAAATTATGAAGGTTACTCTGATTACTATGCATAAAATACAACATATTTAATTTTTTTTGTAGATTAGGCAGGCATAATTCACTTAATGCTTTTCAATCTCAGTATTTAAGCTACGCATAGTACTGCTGTAGTACATGTGCTGCGTACATTTCTACAACAACGTTTTCTTTACGCGCTATGAAGGCAGAAGTAAATCTGCCTTCAACTCAGTCGCGTGCCTGTGTTTCGTTACTTTCTGTGTGTTTCACTACTTAAAGGTCACCAACTGCCTACCCTGAGTAATTACTGCCTACCCTGAGTACCTCGTTTGTTTTCAGTCTGTTTGCATAAGGTCCATCATTCAGTCCGGATCATCTTAAACTCACCTTCTACTCGAAAGGAAAAAAAAAAGAAATAGCGGTTTGTAATAACAACTTTTTCACTGATGTTTAAGACCAATATTCCTTCTTCTTCTTCTTCTTCTTTTTCTTCTTCTTCTTCTTCTTCTTCTTCTTCTTCTTCTTCTTCTTCTTCTTCTTCTTCTTCTTCTTCTTCTTCTTCTTCGTCGTCGTCGTCGTCGTCGTC
>NC_069002.1:29952069-29954022 GCF_001194135.2 Octopus bimaculoides | reverse complement strand
CTTCTTCGTCGTCGTCGTCTTCTTCTTCTTCTTCTTCTTCTTCTTCTTCTTCTTCTTCTTCGTCGTCGTCGTCGTCGTCGTCTTCTTCTTCTTCTTCTTCTTCTTCTTCTTCTTCTTCTTCTTCTTCTTCTTCTTCTTCTTCTTCTTCTTCTTCTTCTTCTTGGGGTCGATAAATTAAGAATCAGTGAAACCGACTTAATTTCTATTTCAAGATCTTTATACTTGCTCAGTTTTTGGTAGGTCTTGACAGATACATTTCTGTCGATTGGGACAGTCATATCAATGAGAAAGCATGATTTTTGTCTGAAGTCTTTCAATATAATGTCTGACTTATTCACATCTATCTTTCTGTTAGTTTGAATGGTGATTTTCCAGAGGAGTGAGATGTGATCATTTTCAAGCACTAGAGGTGGTTTGTGTTCCCACCAGTTTTTATCATGGGACAGGTCCATGTTTTTGCAAATTACCCAGTGAATATATTGTGCTGCTCTATCATGCCTGTTGAGATACTCTGTAGTCAATTATCTAGCACTTTCTATTCTCTTTACCTACTACTACTAAATCAGGCCTTCAATCTTCTATTACCTTGTCAGTCTGAACGTTAAATTCCAACAACATCTTATATTTCTTACTTTCTAGTACTTTGGAATCTACTTGGTTTTTGTCTATCTTAGCTTTTATCCAATTAGTCCATAATGCTTGATGTTGTGCCGCTACTAACAAACTTTCTGTCACCCTTTTCAGCTTTCCTTTTTGCAATCATAACCATATCTCACTACTATTATTTGCAGCAACTATCTTTGGGAATCTACCATGCAAAGCCTTCTCCTGCCAGTCTGATAACTTTTGTTCTTTTTCTGGTTTTTAACATTGTTTGGCTTTTTGGTTTCACTAAGGCAGTGAGCTGACACGATCGTTAGCACACCTGCAGTATTTCGCCCGTTTTCATGTTCTGAGTTCAAATTCTGCCGAGGTCGACTTTGATTTTCATCCTTTCGGGGTCGATAAAATAAGTACCTGCTCTGGTGTCGATTTAATCGACTTACTCCATTCTTCTGAAATTGCAGGCATTGTGCTAAAACTTTAAAGTGTAATTACTTCTTTATTTATTTATTTATTTATTTATTTATTCATTTTATAGCTTTCTTTTTCTTCGCTTATTTATTATGTTTTTAATATGGCTGTCATAATTTTCCGTTAAATATTATTTTGTATTTTATTTCTGTTTACGTCTAACTTCTTCGTTTTTTCTGCATTTTTTTTTTCTTTTTCACATCGCCTAACATATACACGTATACACATACATATGAGTGTATGATAGAACGGGAGGCATCTTAATAATTGATAAACTTTAATGGAGATAGAAAAACAAACACACACACACACACACACACACACACACACACGCACAAAAAGATTATATGTTCTGATGAACGTCAAACGTGATTGTCTAGACAACAACAACAATAGCAACAACTAAATTCGTAATGAACGAATATATTATTTTGAGCATGTCCATCAACGAGACACCAACAAATACAGCTGACTGAACAGAAATAAACCGTTTGTGACGCCGAGACTAATGTGTAATTCACATTCTGTTTACCAACTTCTTCTATCTGACATATAACTCTAAAGAAATACCAGAAACTGCCCCCTTTCTCTATCTCGTCTCCATACGCAGGCAATCTTCGGAATTGCAGACACACTTCTGAGATACCAACTCCTCGTCAGACGAATCACTAACAGCAGAATTCTCTCTCTCTCTCTCTCTCTCTCTCTCTCTCTCTCTCTCTCTCTCTCTCTCTCTCTCGGCGTCACTCTCTCGACGTCGCCTCTACTTCTCTCAGCCGACAGGCTGTGATTCTGCGGCAAATACACTAAGCATATACGTCAAGTATATGTGGTTGATTAATTTTTTTTTTATTACACTAGAGCTAGTAGTGCAATAAT
>NC_069002.1:29950565-29951056 GCF_001194135.2 Octopus bimaculoides | reverse complement strand
ACACACACACACACACACACACACACACACACACACACACACATGTATACATATACATGGGAAAATTGACTGTCGACCGTTCCTCCTGCCACGTACAGTTACTTTTGGAGTAAGGGATGGAGAGAAAGAGAGTTTTTCTAAGAAACAGTAGACGGGGTGAAGTTTACCTTTAAGGGCAGAGAACCATTCAGTGTTTATATTTGTTTTTTTCTTTTCTACTCTAGGCACAAGGCCCTAAAGTTTTGGGGAGGGGACCAGTCGATTACATTCACCCTAGTATTCAACTGGTAAATGATTTATCGACCCCAAAATGATGAAAGGCAAAGTCGACCACGGCGGAATTTGAACTCAGAAAGAAGCCCATCGTATATAGATATGTATATGTGTGTTTGTGTGTGTGTGTGTATGTGTGTCTGTGTGTGTGCGTGCTTGCGTGCGTATGTGCATATGTATGTGTGTGTGGGGAGAATGTTTGTTCCCCCCCCCCCCCC
>NC_069002.1:29950003-29950516 GCF_001194135.2 Octopus bimaculoides | reverse complement strand
CACACAACAGCTTGAAAACGGCTATTGTCGTGTTTACGTTCAGGCAACTTTCCGGTTCGGTAACAGCGAGAGAAAAAATAAGTATCAGGCTTTTTTCTAAAAAAAAAAAGGTACAGTCGTCGATTCAATCGATTAAAATTTCTAGAAGACGTTGCTCCAGCATGACTGAAGCAAGCGGGAAATATAAAAGTTATAGAATTCAGTCGGACACTTGTGATCGTATTCGCAACTGGAATGTTAATCCGATTCTACTTCGGTCCGTTCCTATATTCAAATTTCGATTTGAACGCGATTGCTATTTCTTTGACCCGAACTTGGTACTTTACAATATGCGTACCTCATTCACTTAAATCCTGAACAACTCTTATATGTATATATGTGCGTGTGTATGCGTATAAATACACAAATACACATATACATACATACATATATATATATATATATATGTATATATATATATATATATATACACATACATACATAAATATATATAAATATATATATATATATATA
>NC_069002.1:29949278-29949695 GCF_001194135.2 Octopus bimaculoides | reverse complement strand
TCTCATGGCTCCTTATGTCATAATACATCTCCTGTATCAACGTCGGTGTCTAAGACAGAAAATGACACGAAATTTTGGAGCTTTGTGCCTCATTAAAAAGGAACAGGTAACAAACTATAAAAAACAAAACAAAAAAAACAAAAAAAAACAACGCTACTTTAGTACAAAGTTGGCAAGTTTCTGTTCATTTGGAAAAGTGGAACCTAACTGCAAATAGAATATGAAAAGTTAATAGCTGTAAAGAATTTAGAAGACTGCCGAAACATTTCGGTCGAGGTAAAATAAGTCCAGCGATGAAAATCAATAGAGTTTCATTAACAAATTGAATAATGCCTAAATGCTTTCTCCCTCCTCTCTCTCTCACGCACACACACACACACACACACACACACACACACACACACACACACACACACA
>NC_069002.1:29946258-29949006 GCF_001194135.2 Octopus bimaculoides | reverse complement strand
TATATATATATATATATATGTATACATATATATATATCCATATATGTGTGTATGGATTATATAATTTGATTGAAAATTCAAGGACACCTGAGAATAAACAAAGTATAAAAAAAACTAAAAAAAAAAGAAAACAAAAATAAACAAAACAACACTTAGATGTGTGTAAAATCCAACCATTGATTGCAGAAAGATTAAAGCAATGAGCGAGAAAAAAACAAAAACAATAAAAAAACATCAACGTCTATAAGCAATGATGAATGAGAGTTGCAGTGGGAGGTAAATATATATTGGAGAGAATGGGTGAGAGAGATAGAGTAGGAGGTGAGAGGACAGAGCCTCAGCTGGTGGTGGTGCTGGGGTATATGGAAAGAGATTAGATGATGACTATATTGAGTGAGGAGGTGGGATGAAGGATGTTAGCGGTTGGGAACTTGAGGTAAGGTTTAGGCGTGGTCGGAAGTATTGCGAAAGTTGAGGTAAGAAAACGTGAATCTTGATTCCTTTCTTTTCTACTCCAGGCACAAGGCACGAAATTTTTGGTTCTCCGCTACATTAATTGTTGATATGTTTGCACACAACAAGACTTGTGATAGCGAAGAGCTATACATGCTTCTCTTCGCTATAAATCGAGGTTCCAAACGTTCCGAAGCTGCCAAAGTTGCTCGAGAAATGTGTGGTGTGTACAGAGACGGCGCTGTTACTGAAAGAACTGCACAGAAATGGTTTTCACGCTTCAAGAAGGGGAAATTCAACTTAATAGATTTTTCGCGTTCCGGCTGACCTGTTCATTTCAATGACAATCGATAGAACTTATACACGAGGATCTGTACCAATTCACTAAGGAATTGGCCCAGCTTTCATGACACCGTCACACGTCACCTTCTTTCGATGGATAAAGTCAAAAAATTCGACATGGCCTGTTTCTTCAACACAATGCACCACCACCCCACCACGTCATTAATTTGATCAAAAGTTCTATTCAAGAGATCGGCTGGGATGTTCTGTTGCATCCACCGAATTTTCCTGATATAGTGCCTTCAGTTTATCTCCGTTTTCGGACCATGTCTAGCAGTCTGCGAGGCGTTTTGTTTAACAATTTACGAGAAGCTGAAGGCGTGACTCGCTGAATTCTCCGAGTCAAGATCCGGTCACTTTTATTGGCAAGATATCATCAAGCTTGTGAAACGTTGGCAAGAAGTCGAAAATAATGAAGAAGAAAATACATTATTGACTGATTTGTTAACACTGTTGATGAAAAATAAGAAGTAAAATAAATGGTAAAAACAAAAAGAAGAAAATATGAACGCAGGAGTGGCTGTGTGGTAAGTAGCTTGCTTACCAACCACATGGTTCCGGGTCAGTCGCACTGCATGGCACCTTGGGCGAGTGTCTTCTACTATAGCCTCGGGCCAACCAAAGCCTTGTGAGTGGATTTGGTAGACGGAAACTGAAAGAAGACCGTCGTATATATGTATATATATATATATATATATATATATATATGTGTGTGTGTGTTTGTGTGTCTGTGTTTGTCCTCTCAGCATCGTTTGACAACCGATGGTGGTGTGTTTACGTCCACGTAACTTAGCGGTTCGGTAAAAGAGACCCATAGAATAAGTACTAGGCTTCCAAAGAATAAGTCCTGGCGTCGATTTGCTCGATTAAAGGCGGTGCTCCAGCATGGCCGCAGTCAAATGACTGAAACAAGTAAAAGAGTAAAAGAGTAACTTTATCTGAAACCCAATACAAATGGTGTCCTCTGACCACAACCAATAATATAAGGGAGATATCTACCCCCTCGCAGTATAAGGTGAGGCAAGAAATTTAAATTTAGAATTAAGGAATTCGAAGATGAATAAAGCTTTCATATTTGACTTTTATTGCCTCGAACCACACACATAAAGTCTTCGACCATTTCGATCCAAAAGGTTTTTCGAAAGTTTATGAAATTCCTATGAGGTCAATCACGCATATAATTTTCTCAGATTTTCTCGTTGTAAATTCCATGAGGTGAAAATAATAATAGACGGAGGCATGACCAAAGTAGCTATGAAACCATATTAGCGGAATAGAAGCAGACGACAATGAGAGATGAACCCTATATGTGCTTCGTATATCAGCTGAAATTGAACGAGGAATGACGATGAACAAAACGATGAAAATGAACAAAAACAACAAGAGACAAACAAACGACAAAATAAAATTGAAACACAGGCAACTCAAAGACAAGCAAACCAGTTTGGATTTCTTCTTTTGTTCTTCGTCTTACAAATATATATTCCAAACAAAAGCGAAAGATTGACAGATAGTTTTCCCCCTCTCAGTGACTAACAAACACACACATACACTCGGTCTCAATTTCAATATCCTGTATGGTTTTGCCTATTCTATTAGTTATATCTAATCTAGTTTCTTCCCAGACATTTAATGATACTTGTACATGGTTTCTTTCAAAGCTAGCGCATCCTATCTTCGCCAGCTGCTTCTCTTGTAAATAAAGTAAAATGAAACAAAACAATTCTAACGCGCGACAATAAAAAAAAAAAGACACGAAATTCTAGTCATTTGAGCTTTCTGTAACACATTTTCAAAATATAGCAAAAAGATATCTGTCTACTCTCCTCCTCCACCTCCACTTCTCCACTCCACTTTGTCTCTTCCACCTTCTTCTCCCTCCTCTTCTTTGTCTTCTTCGACTTCTTTTTCTTCCTTTTCTTCTTTTTCCTGTACAATCACCCCTCCTCCTCC
>NC_069002.1:29945333-29946112 GCF_001194135.2 Octopus bimaculoides | reverse complement strand
CTTCTTCTTCTTCTTCTTCTTCTTCTTCTTCTTCTTCTTCTTCTTCTTCTTCTTCTTCCACCTCCTCTTCTCTTATCCTTCTTCTCAAATCTCTGCTAATCCCCTACTCATCTCTTTACCCCACCCCTCTACCCCCAACTCATAACCTACCCTCATATATTAAGCTCCCTTATAATCATCTCATATATTTCGTTCTCTCACAATATTTCCTTTACTTTAGTAACGTCACTAACATTTTATTTTCCGTATTAATGTCACTGAGTTAATAACCTCGCAGTCACTAATGTGTTTGCCTCTCACGAAACATGAAACTTATCACCACAAGTTAAGCTACCATCAAGTTAGTCTGCCAACAAGTTAGTCTATAACTACATGCTAACGTGTTTTAATTTAACTCGCTGAGCTGGCAGAATCGTTAGCACGTCGCGCAAAGTGCTTAATGGTCCCGCGTTCAAATTTCACTGAAGCCGATTTTGTTTTTGATCGTTCCGTGGTCGATAAAATAACACTCAGTTGCACTCTCAGGTCGATGTAATCGACTTACGCCTCCTCTCAATTTGTTGGCCTTGAGCCAAGATTTGATGCCTATCTCTCGCTTGTTCCAGTCATTAGACTGCGACCATGCTGGGGTGCCACCTTCAAGAACTTTTAGTCGTTCTCTTTTGCCAAACCACTATGTTACAGGGATGGAGACATCAACACCGGTTATCAAGCTGTAGTGGGGGACAAACATAGACAGAAAGTCACACACACGCGTTAATATATATATATATATGTAT
>NC_069002.1:29942267-29944560 GCF_001194135.2 Octopus bimaculoides | reverse complement strand
TATATATATATATACATATATATATATATATATGTATATATTATATATATATATATAATATATATATATATATGTATGTATACGACGGGCTTCTTTCAGTTTCCGTCTAAGAAATTCACTCACAGGTCTTTGACCAATCCGAAGTTATAGCAGAAGACGCCTTCCCGAGGTTTCGCGCAGTGGGACTGAACCCGGAATCATGTGGTTGGGAAGCAAACTTCCTTACCACACACCTACGCCTGCGTCTGGCCAGACCCACAACATGAAACCAAGTAGGCTATTACATTCCATCCTTCTGTATTTCTGTTTCTCGACACAAAGCATTGTTTATTAAACATCTATTTTTGTTCATCCAATCATGTGATACGATTTTATCATGTGACATTTTCCTACTCCTACATCTTTAATCTTTTAATCAACGCCTATTCGTCACTCGTGTAACACTTTATTGACGCTGCCAGGTGACATTTTTTATACATTCTCATTTTATGGATTTATTCTTTTTCACCTCTTGGCGCTTGTTTTTAGTAGATAGAATCTTATTCATTTACATGGTGCACAATTGGAATTACATTTTACCATTTTACATTTCGTTTAGGAAATATTACAATATTTTTCGTTCTTTAATAAAATCATTATCCCAGCACAATATTGTTATTCGTTTCTTCGTTATAAAACAAGCCACACCGGGAGGTTTTATAATATGGAGACTTCCATATCCTAATGGAAGAACTAAAAGGACTCAACGGCAGTGATATTATTGACAGAGACACACAGCGTGAACTTGGGGATCCTACTGTAGTTCAGGATCTATCGCCTGCCAAAGGGAAAGAGAAATTCGGTGCACCGCGTCACGAAACACTTTTCTAATGCAGTTAATTGAAGATGGAGGAAGAGGGGCAGGAGGAGGGGGGAGGATGATGGGAGGTTGAGGAGAGAGAAAAGAGCAGTAGAGGAAAAGAAAGAAGTGAAGGAAACGTCGAGAAACAGAATGGAAAAAAGGATGACGATGTAGATGAAGAAGAAGAGAAGGAGGGAGGAGAAGAAGAAGGACGAGGAGAAGAAGAAGAAAAAGAAGAAAAAGGAAAGCAAGGATGAGGAGGAGGGGGAGGAGGAGAAGAAGAAGAAGAAGAAGAAGAAGTAGAAGAAAAGGAAGGAAGAGGAGAAGAAGAAAAAAACGAAGAAGGAGGAGGAGGATGAAAAGAAGAAGAAGAAGAAGAAGAAGAAAAGGAAGGAGGAGGAGGAGAAGACGAAGAAGGAGGAGGAGAAGAAGAAGAAGAAGAAGAAGAAAAAGAAGAAGAAGAAGAAGAAGAAGAAAAGGAAGGATGAGGAGGAAGAGAAGAAGAAGAAAAAGAATGAGGAGAAGAAGAAGAAAAGGAAGTAGAAGAAGAAGAAGAAGAAGAAGAAGAAAAGGAAGAAGAAGAAAAGGAAAGAGGAGAAGAAGAAGTAAAGGAAGTAGAAGAAGAAGAAGAAGAAGAAGAAAAAGAAGACGAAGAAGAAGAAGAAGAAAAGGAAAGAGGAGAAGAAGAAGTAAAGGAAGTAGAAGAAGAAGAAGAAGAAGAAGAAAAAGAAGAAGACGAAGAAGAAGAAGAAGAAAAGGAAAGACGAGGAGAGAAGAAGACGAGGAAGAAGGAGGACGAGGAAGAGAAGTAGAAGACAAAATAGGAGAAGAAGAAGATGATGATGATGAAGAAGAAGAAGAAGAAGAAGAAGAAGAAGAAGAAGAAGAAGAAGAAGGAGAGAATTAACTCCTACGATTATATACTGATCTATTTTTATCCCTTTTCCACAGTTGTTTCATTCTTCTATCCATTTATAAGCAAATTTCTCTTCCAGTTTCTTCCATCCCCATTCTAGCTTCAAATCAGACGATCTTATGTTTGCCTGGTCACGTGCTACTTAACTTTCCGTCCATAAGCATCCATTTATTCAAGAACCCACTTCCTGTTAGTCAGCAATTAACCGCTCTAATTTCGAGTCCATACAATTTCAAAACTCTTCTAGAACGCTCTGAATTTACGGTTTATCGGTCTCCTTATTTCTATGGCAGAGATTTTCCTGTGATGACGACAGTTCGCCTTTCCGTCCCTTATGTAAAGAACCAACAAATTTAGAGATGGATCTGTCTTATGTTTGTCGGCTGTCAAACAAAAAAAAACGAGAAAGTTGCTTAATATAATTACATATGTATGTATGTATGTATGTATGTATGTATGTATGTATGTGTAGATACATATATGCGTATATGTTTGTAACGTATGCAAGTATATATATATATATATAATTATATATT
>NC_069002.1:29932686-29937719 GCF_001194135.2 Octopus bimaculoides | reverse complement strand
GATTCCCAGACCGGGCGTTGTGAGTGTTTATTGAGCAAAAACACCTACAAGCTCCACGAGGCTCCGGCAGGGGATGGTGGCGAACCCTGCTTTCACCACAACTTTCTCTCACTCTTACTTCCTGTTTCTGTTGTGCCTGTAATTCAAAGAGTCGGCCTTGTCACACTATGTCATGCTGAATATCCCCGAGAACTACGTTAAGGGTACACGTGTCTGTGGAGTGCTCAGCCACTTGCACGTTAATTTCACGAGCAGGCTGTTCCGTTGATCGGATCAACTGGAACCCTCGTCGTCGTAAGCGACGAAGTGCCAACAACAACAACAATTCGACAAGTGTATAATGGTTGGAATAGTAAAATGAATGTAAAATTCATATTAACAAATAGCCTAAATTAAAGAATTATGAATATTACAGTTTCCTGTAAATTTATAAATTTAAGAAAACAGATCTGATATTAAATTAATGCAAGGCAGCGAACTGACAGAGTCGTAAGGCCGCTGGGGAAATTTTTAGCGGCATTTCGTCCGTCGTTATATTCTGAGTTCAAATTTCGCCGAGGTCGATTTTTGCCTTTCATCCCGTCGGAGTCGATAAAATAAGTACCAGTCGATATAATCGTCTTAATTCCTCTCCTGGACTTGCTGGCCTTGTGTCAAAGTTTGAAACCAATATTAAATTAAGGCAATGAAGAGAATTTAGAGTGTGGTATAAAATACCATGTTGCGTTGTGAATACCACTATGCCTTTCGCCCGGCGTGCTAACGTTTCTGCCACCTCGTCGCCTTAAATTAAGCAAATAATTAAATGAGTAATATGTATACGTGTACTAGTGTAAATTTAGTGCGGATTATTATAAGTGGTCCCAGACAATTAGTATCCGGAAAGTCAGTGCTGCATTATTATTTTGAGATTTTCTAGTGTGAGTAGATTTAGCGAGCTCTATCGGTTCAATATCTATAAACAGTCAAATAACCGCCGTCTGTCAAAATCAATACTGTACGGGCCAAGGGAGATAATTAACCATATAGCTCCGACATTGGATGTCAGACAAAGGTTAGAGTTAATGACTTTAGGAGACGAAGCGAAACAATGATTAATAATTAGTAATTTAATAATGAATTTGAAATGAATGAACGAAAGTAGAGCAAAAGGAAAAGAAGAACAAGGACAGTGAAATCTATGTTTTTTTTTTGTTTTAAATATAAACGCACGCTCATATAAACTGTGAATTCTTATATACATATCTTCGTACACAATTTACTATAAACACTGAATGCATTAATTCCAAATAATGGTGATGTTGTTCTCGTCAGTCAGCTTACAGGAATTTGTCTATTTATTTGGATGTGCCTTATATGGTAGTTCTAATATCATTTCATGTAGTTTATAAGTGCAGTATGTATTCATACTTAGCACACACGTAAACACACACACATACATACATACATACATACACACAAGTAAGTACAAGGTGGACAAAATAGTACTCGAATACCAAAGATAGAGTAATATGCTTGATCACAACTGACCGACGAGCGAAAACGTGAAACTCTGAGTTACAGTTTTGTGACGTTTTGGGAGCTTTAACACAAAGAAAGTATATATATATGTATATATATATATTTCGTTTTTGGATTTGGTTTGCAAGATTTTTTATGTGATTTCGTGTGTTGAAGCATATTCTGTTGTGTCTGGGGAGAGTCATTTTCTTATTGTGCCTTAAAATTTAACACACTCACCGGTAAAATTTCCACTTATTTCTTATTTTTATTTTCCTAAAATTTTCATTGCGTCTTGCAACCTTATTAATAGTCTTAACTCTCGAGAGACTAAGAATAATAAATTTGTCCTCTACAAAAGTATAGATACTTTTGTAGAGGACAAATTTATTATTCTTAAACAAGAATATTGGGGACAGTGACTTCCAGCTTAATTGGTTCAAACTTCGAAGTCACTATCAACAACATTCTTCTTTAACAGTAATAAATTTGTACTCCACAAAAGAATTGTGCAACCCTTCAGATTAACGTTAAATTGTCTTTAATCACAACTGAAAATAAGAACGCACACACACACACACACACACACGTATTCGTGTATGTATGTATGTATGTATGTATGTATGTATGTATGTAGGTTGGTAGGTATGATGGTATGTAGGTAGGCAGACGTAAATAAAGGCCTTGTGACGCACTTCAAGATATTCATCCACCTACACATTAATTCAAGGTGAGGTAACTCAGTCGATCGAAGGCACCTTACGCTTTCAGGAAAAAAAAAGTACATAAAGAAATTAACTAATAGAATGAATTGGTTTTATTTTGCCCGTATCATAATTGTATTACACGCAAGCACACACAGACACGCACACACAGACACGCACACACAGAGACAGATACATGAATGTATTTAAGAATATGAGTTTTCTGTATAGTTTATCATCACTATAATGGTGTTGACGGTGTTGATGTTGTTGTTGTTGTTGTTGTTAATGATGATGATGATGATGATGATGACGACGACGATGTGGATGGTGATGATGGCGGTAGTCACCTCCAACATGAGGATGAGTGTGACCACCAACAACTCCACCACAACAATAACAACAACTGTTACTGCCACCACCAACCGCATCGTTGCCAACACCACCACCACCACCACCACCATCATTAAACAACAACAACAAAGACAACAACAACAACAAAAACCCCATGGTTTCCCTAAAATATGTACAAAACTGCTTCAGTCCACAAAAGTTCCTTTCTACAAATATGTATGACGACAGAGAAATGTAAAATATGGAAGTTTTATATTTGATGATTATGTTTTTGTATTCTTATAGAATATTCCCAGTTGGAAACAGTTCCATTGAAGATAGGGACAATTTCTTGGAATGTTTTGTTCCGTCTGTTTCCCATCTGTCTGCAAATATGTCCTTTGTATAATGGCCATTGATGTCATGTCTATTGATTTTTATAAACGTCACGTTGCAAATAATATTGGTTATACTTGTGTACAACAGCAAAAATAGATTTACAATATATATTATGATATAAATAGATAAATAAATAAATGAATGAAAGGCTGCACAGTGGAACCGTAAAGTAATTTATGTGGGAAAAGAAAAGAATAACAAGAAAATCACACAAATTGACGCGCTGCTCTATCCCTCATCAGTTGTCGGTCAAATATCGTCACAATTTCGACACCTTACAGTGTATAATACTTACTTGCTGTGCCCCATCGGCTTTAGGGCGTTGCAATCACGAACGCAAGATCTTGGTTTTCGATTCACAGACCGGCGGTGCGTTGTATTTATGAGCAAGACCCTTCATTTCTCGTAACTCTACGGCACTCAGTTATAAATAGCTAACTTTACGACGGAATGGAGTTCCGTCCAGGGGGAATGTTGGCTAGCCTGTCTGTGTGCCTGCCTATTGAGCTGAGTGGCAGCCTTAGAAAACTACAACAATGTGAGGTAGCGCATTGTAATCAGCGGTGTATAACAACATTCGATTGTCTGTTCGACATAGTAATAATATGGCAATATATATATAATACTTACGTGCCGTGTCTCATCGGCTTCAACATGCGCCAAACACTGCGGAAATCAGGCCTCATTTCCGGATATTCGCTCCAGCAGATTTTCATACAATCAATTAGATACGGGTCACAGTTTAATACGTCTACATTAGGACGGATTGGTTCGTGGTTTTTCTCTATACGTTCAATTATTTCTGAAAAAACAAACAACAACAATAACAACAAGAATAATCAATGCCCGAAGAACATTATTACCAAACAAATAAAAATTTACTAAAATCCATTCTGTAGCATTTTGTGAAGTAAAGGATTGAAATATTGTGGCGAGATATGTGAAAAGTATATACATAAATAAATTCAATAAAACAGTAAAATCGAAAGTTAAATAAAAAATGGCAATTTATAAAAGTGTAACCAAGATAATTTGTTGTTGACTTGAAATATTGACGAAAAAGCATGCACACGCTGCACAAGGCCCAAGACAGCGGACACAAACACACACGGTCGATATCGCCGCGAGGACGGCCTTTCGATCGCGCTGTATCGCCGGCGGCAGCCGCCGCCACAGCGGCACCTTGTGCGCTCCGAACAACAGTACTGATAACCGCTTGCTTCCAAGTTTACTTGCTACTCAATGCCGTTTGCCCGCGCTTAGTCCAACGTGTCTTCGCTTCGGAGCACTGGGCAGAGGTCGCATCTCGTTCGTGCGCCGACCGGTACACGCACTCGGTCATCTCGTACCTTGCTCGGAGCGTTTAAAATAAAGTGCACGGCATTTTGTCGCAAAAAACAGTTGGATGGATTCTCCGAACATTCAAAACAAGAGAAAAGGAGACACTGACTGATGATCTTTTGGAAGACATACGTCCTCAGCCGCTTGGACAACTGCTCCCAGCTATGGTCACCACACAGTATAAAATTCACGGCGAAAATCGAAGCAACTCAACAAAACTACACTAAGAAACATTGTCAGCTAATGGGAAGGAATGAAAGAATTAAAACTCTTCTCCCTAGAACGAAGGCGTGAAAGATATGCAGTGATATACATTTGGAAAATCCGTGCAGGCCTTGTACCAAACTTTGACATTGAAAATTACCCGAAGAGCAGAACATATCGCTATTGCATAGTGCCAAAGAGTCCAGCATCACTATGAAAATACAGGACTAGATCCTGCAACAGCTTTGGGTTCAAGAGCCCACGGCTCTTCAATATCCTTCCAAAATGCTTGAGGGAACTGCATGGTGTGGATCTCTTCCTGTGAAGGGTTCCCGGCGAGCCTCCCCCACGACAGGAAACAGATGAGGGTAGCGGCATCAAACTCCCTCGTTGACCAAATGCCACATATCAGACGAGGTTTCAAATAATGGTATAGCACACTCAACTTTGGTACCCCAGCTTGACCACAGCTTTGAAGCTGGAACATTTTAAAGAAATTAAAGGAATATATATATATATATATATATATATATATATATATATATATATATA
>NC_069002.1:29930657-29931702 GCF_001194135.2 Octopus bimaculoides | reverse complement strand
ATATATATATATATATATATATATATATATATATATATATATATATATATATATATATATAGTTATGTATATATATGTGTGTGTGTATGTGTGTGTGTATGTATTCGTGTATATATAATATGCAATGTACTTATATATAAATAACTGATTGCTCGTTCAAACTTGCGAACGCCGACATATGTTGTTGTTATTGGTGTTGCTGTCATCATCATCATCATCATTATTATTATTATTATTATTATTATTATTATTATTATTATTATTATTATTATTATTATTATTATTATTATTATTATTATTATTATTATTATTATTATTATTTTTATTATTACTATTAATATTTGGTTTCAGCACTAACAGACTTTCAGACCAGATTCTCTCGGAACAGTACATCTAAATATGTAAAACTCAGCAAATAAAATAATAAAATGAAATAACGAAATAATAGAAAATAATAAACTGCAACAGACGCGTTATTTGACGAAGTCTCGAGCAGTTATATTTGGCATCTCACGAAGAGAAACCCACGTGCGTGCACGCACGCGCATAAAGAATATAGCTATGTATGCATGCAGTTGTGCTTATTCATCTATCTATCTATCTATCTATCTATCTATCTATCTATCTATCTATCTATCTATCTACGTAAATGTCGAAAGATGTAAATGAATGCTCAACACCGCATTGGTGAATATAATTTCCTTATTAAGGCTACCAATGGTCTCATGTTAAGAAAAGTAGGAAAATATCCAGTGTCTTAACAATTCTTCAAGCTGATCACTTGGAGAAAAGTTTCCGTTGTATTTTCCACAATGGACGCAAGCACGTGTCTCCATGTGATCAGCTTGAAAAACTGTTAAGACACTAGGATATTTTCCTTCCATTTCTTTTAATATGAAACCAATGGTATATATATATATATATATATATATATATATATATATATTATCAGCTATTCGATTGCGGCCCATGGTGTGGTACCGCTTTGCAGAATTTTAGTTGAATGAATCGATCCCAGTGCTTACTTTTTTAAAGGGTGGTACTT
>NC_069002.1:29928630-29930152 GCF_001194135.2 Octopus bimaculoides | reverse complement strand
TGTGTGTGTGTGTGTGTGTGTGTGTGTGTGTGTGTGTGTGTACGTGCGTGCATGCGTACGTGTCTATGCGTGTTTTCAGTAAATGGCACACAAAGGACTTATCATATTTCTTCCGCGTTTCAGAAACGTCCGAGTGCAAAGACATTGACTTGTCTTTTAAGTATCAATGTCCGTATAAACACATCTATACTCTATCACATGGTAACGAGTTCTTTACTATCAATTATAGCTCCCCACCCCAGCTTTATAAGCGGGTATCTACTGACTAGTATACATCTACATATTGGCGCAGGTCTCCCAACAATATAGTCCCGGGTTCTGTCCCACTGTGTGGTACCTTGGGCATGTGTCTCCTACTAGAGCCTCGGGCCGATGTGTGTTTATGTCCCCACCCCGCGTCACCGCTTGACAACTGGTCTTGGTGAGTTTACATCCTCGTAACATAGAGGTTCGGCACGTGGCATCAATAGAATAAGGGCCAGGTATCAGATATAAGGAGGAAAAAAGTGCGTGGGTCGATTCGTCTGACCAAAATTCTTCAAAGGGGTAACGGAGTATGGCCATAGTCTAATGAGTGAAACAAGTAAAAGATGAAAAAATAAAACATTTAAGATAGATTTTCTTGTAGACAACAGATAAGGGTTCCTCAATTTCTTCCTGAGCAACCTGCACAAACAATAGGTGCAGGAGTGGCTGTGTGGTAAGTAGCTGCTTACAAACCGCATGGTTTCTGGGTTCAGTCTCACTGCGTGGCACCTTAGGCAAGTGTCTTCTACTATAGCCTCGGGCCTACCAAAGCCTCGTGAGTGGACTTGGTAGACGGAAACTGAAAGAAGCCCGTCGTATATATACATACATATGTATGTATATATGTGCTTGACAGCCGATGCTGGTGTGTTTATGTTCCTCTAACTTAGCGGTCCGGGAATTTCTATAGCAGTAATAAATAAATAAATGAATAATATAACTAAATTAACAAGTAAAAGACAAGTATTGTCACCCACAATATTCCATAGAAAATTAAGTTTGATCCACAAATATCTCTAGACGTATGGGACTTTGGGAATCATGGAAGATTCACTCACTTTTACTTCATTTGCTTGAACAAGATTACTCATCGTTCTTAACCGACGGATGAGGCAGCCTCTAATTTACTTATTCTATACAAATACATATGTCTTGTCACTAGATTAAGCTGTGTTTGTCTATACAATACATTCTATACCACTAGATTAACTTCTCTGAATTACCGTCGTTATTATTTTGTGTTCAATTTCTAGAGAGTGGTTTGTGAGGGGAAGTAATCATGGTTTGACCAGGCTATTGGCTATTCTAGTTGACTAATACATACTTAATTATAATTATATATATATACATACGCGCTTGCATATGCATATGGAATGCCTATCAGCCTGTTTCTGCGTGTGTATATATACACACACATGTATCTGACGTAAATGAATCTGTATAGACAGGTTAATCAGGAAAATTAATTATGTACCTGTCTATCTATCTCTCTTCT
>NC_069002.1:29927137-29928620 GCF_001194135.2 Octopus bimaculoides | reverse complement strand
TTGTGAGGGGAAGTAATCATGGTTTGACCAGGCTATTGGCTATTCTAGTTGACTAATACATACTTAATTATAATTATATATATATACATGTATGTATATATGTAAGTTAATTAATTATCTATCTGCCTGTCTCTATATGTCTATGTATACGTGTAAACACACACATTCAAGCACACACACACACACACACACACACATATACACGCACACACACGTATTCATTTATATATCTTCGTAATGTAATCATTTCTGTCTACAAATAATTTGCCATAATTTGTTCAGATGAGTTCAAGCAAATTGCCTTAACCTCCCTCCAACATACCTCTCCCCACCGACCATCTCTTTATGCTTCCTCCTCTTTTTCTTTCTTCCTTTATTTCTGTTACATCCTCTCAGTAAACCCCTTCTTCCCCACCACAGCTGCTGCCGCCTCCACCACCTCTTTTTGTTCACTTTTCCTTTCTTTTCTATTGTCTTCTATATTTATCATTCATCAGCTAAAAATACATACATACATACATACATACATATACATATATACATACATACATACATACATACATACATACATACATATATATATATATATATATATATATATATATATATAAGTGTGTATGTATGTATGTCTGTATAAGTACACACACATAGACACACACACATACACATATATATATATATATATTTGTTGAGATATGTACATGTACTTTATGGTACTTTATGAAGATGGTATATAAATACTGTTTACTTTTATCTAGCTATTTAAATACATGAACCAAACAAGCACGCAAATACAGAAACACACACGCACACATATATATATATATATATGCACACACACATGCTTATGTATATTTATGTGTATATATTATACTTATATATATGTTTGTACATATATATGTTTATAAACATACACATAAGTGCCCATGTGTGTGTGTGTGTGTGTGTGTGTGTGTGTCTGTGTGCGCGTGTGCGGGAGCGTATTTGTAAACTTGTTCGTAATTACGTGGAATGAGGAAATTAATGAACTGCAATTCGTAGCTGCAAGGGTTGTTCAAGTCTTCGTAACCATGTGTCTCCATTCTGCCCCATCGCCCCCTCAATCTTCGCCCAATCCGACCGCCATTTCTGGAACCTGCACTACACACACACACACACACACATAAACATATAATCACCACCATCACCATCACCATCATCAGCATCGTTTCAGTGGTTCTCCGATGTAGTGGCGATGGGCGTTCCTCCGCCCAACAACCTCCTAATAATGGACGGTTTATTCATCTGAAAAGCGCAGCATTTTGAATAATGATCGAAAATGATTCTGATTTCATTTTCTTATCATTCAAAGAAAAATATTAAAACTTGCAATAAGTGTCCCACCCAATTTGGACACAACCAGAAACGTATAAATATGTGAAAACATTACATACATATATATATATATATATATAACATGCACATATATATTTATATTTATATA
>NC_069002.1:29923724-29926356 GCF_001194135.2 Octopus bimaculoides | reverse complement strand
ATATATATATATATATATATATATATATATATATATACATATATAGCAATAAGAAAATGGAGGGGAATATGAGGTACTCATCAACTTGCGGACACTGTACTCTGTTGATTAATCTGTTTATTTTATAACCAAAATGAATATAAAGACAATATACAGACACTTAAGACGTACCCTATCACATCAACAATTAAGATTTCAAATTTAAAGGACATCTAGCAAACGAGAAGGGACAAAATCTTTATATATATATATAGACACACACATATATATGTACTGAAAATCTGAGATGCATAAATAAAGTTTGTTGAAAAGCTCGGCAATGAACCTCGGTCCTAAGCGATAGAAATGTGGAATTCGGTATGGAATAAGTTAAAGGACCGTTATACTGTTCTGCCATCAGTGAAGTCTGCAGTCTGAATGAGAAAATGAAGATAAAACTAGTCGAAATGTCGTTCTAACAATCCATATTATATTAATAAAATGACTAAAGTGTTGTAAGAAGTTTTCTAAAGAAAACCAATTTTTGGCATAATTTTTTTCTTGTTTTTCTTTCGCTTTATTTATTATTCTTTTTTTAGGATGGTGGTGGTGGTGGAATTTCTTTTCATTCTATAAAATAGTAACAAAAATTTGCGACGAAAGGCTGTTAGTAAAAGAAAGGTTAAGATGCGAAGTCTCAGATACAAAGACAAGCGTTTCCTGGTGACGTGCACGACGGTAATTTCTGGGATTTTGTAATAATGCTCTGGTATCACTTAATATTTCGTTAATTTATTTGTCAAAATCTTGGAATTTAACCAAAATAAATAAAGGATAACATGGAATTGGAAATGAAGTGTTGTACTATTCCAATATTTAGACAGCAGGTGTGATAATTAGAAATATTGTAATTTAATTAATAATTATATTTTAAACTAAGCTCTACGGGCCATCTAACATGAAATATCGTAGCTTCAATTATTAGAAGATGTATAATGTAATATTAAAACCAAAAGAAATTTATTGTTCATTGTAAAACTAAATGCGAAGGCAAACAGCATTAAGGTTATAGAATGGCAGACAAGTAGTTTGAGAGGGGAGAGAGAAATATACGGAAGACAATCAGCGACATAAATTGGCATTATCCAATTGGAGATGTACTCGAAAATTTGAAATCTCTAATTTTATTAACTAATGATTGCAATTTGATTCTATTACATTCGTCAGCAATATATTAAGTTAACCGATTTAACGTAGGATTTCTTATTATTAAGTTGTTTCTAAAGGAACACCGTGACACACGAAGCCTTTCATAGATTTTACTTTATTTTGGTAACGTAGATTGTAGATAACGGTGCTATTTGTAGATATTGCTGCCAAAGTGCTAATGCTTGGTCTACAGGGTTGCTAGAATGGCAAGGGAATGTCTCTGTAACATGGTACAAAGAACTTTGAAGAACGCTGACTTTTGTTGTCTCGCACAACACGTGACAACCGGTGTTGGTTTGTTTACGTCAATTTAGAGGTTCGGCGAAAAGGCTCGATAGAAGAATAGATACTAAACTTTAAAAATGTAAGTACTGAGGTCAATTTGTCTGACTAAACCCTTGAAGGTGGTGCCCTAGCATGGCTGCAGTCCAATGACTGGAACAAGGGGAAAAATACGAAGAAATAAATAATTTGTTTTGATTGTATGACTACCACGTTGATCATTTTGGTTCCTACCCTAAATGATTCTGTTCTCAAAGGACACTGAACAGGGGCTACCTAGAACAGAAAACGTTGATGAAGACCTGGGCGAGTCAAAAAGCCTTAGATCTTGATCAAAACGCCTTAAAGGAATTCCAGGAAGAACAGCGAAAGACTCATCATAAAGACTGTCCTGTGACCGATTATTTTCTTCAGGATATCGAAGGAAGCATGAGCAACTATCCCCAAAGCCACAGTCAGTCAAAGATGTCGTGCTTGTTAACCAATAAAGAAGACGTCATGCTGTTATGAAGATAAATGATGGTCTCCGGCATTATTACCATTCGTAAAGTATCTATTGACGTGATCCCCTGACAGGAAGTCCAAAATTATAGTCGGTTATTTCTACGACAATGACTTGCTTCTTTCATTTCATCTAAACACATTAAGGAAATCAATGAAATTAATGAGTGGGTTTCGTTGATTCATCAGATACAAGCATGAACAGAACCTATTCCATCACTGAGTTTTTGTGCGCTTTTATTTATGCAATCGGAAGTGTGTACACACACACACACACACACACACACACACACACACATATATATGCAGGTGTTTATTTTTTTCCCTTCTTTTCTACTCTAGGCACAAGGCCCTGTTTTTGGGGAGGCTGCTAGCCGATTATATCGACCCCAGTACGCAACTGGTACTTAATTTATCGACCCTGAAAGGATGAAAGGCAAAGTCCACTTCGGTGGAATTTGAACTCAGAGCATAAAGACACGAAATGCCGCTAAGCATTTTGCCCGGCGTGCTAACAATTCTGCCAGCTTCCCGCCTTATATACAGGTATTTTTGTATTTATTAAGGTATATGCATGTATGTGTGCGTGTATATATATATGTATATGTATGTGTGTGTATCTGTACATGGAAATCTCTCTGTCACATTCTATCCCTATATA
>NC_069002.1:29917841-29921966 GCF_001194135.2 Octopus bimaculoides | reverse complement strand
TATATATGCATATATGTATGCATGTTTGCTTGTATGTATAAGCTGTAAGACTAATAGGTCCTGTTGGATTTTTTTGAATTCTCTTGGTATACTTGCATATACAATGCACAATGTTTTCCACCAATCAAATTATCTCTTCTCTTAATCTTACAAACTCACAATTCAATACACATGAGATAAATGTATTAAACAAAAAAAAAGACAAAAGAAATTAATAGTAAATTTAATAATACATATAGATTATGTGAAAGAAGGGGGGTGGTGTAACTTAGGAAATAACGACCGGTAGAGGTCATGGAGAGCACTGAAAACTAAACAGCCGGATAGCATGGTAAATGATGGATATAAAAGATTATTCTAAGATGCCGGCCAGGGTAGTAAAAAGATAAAATGGTGTCTTAACTATCCTTTGATATTTTTTTCATTATGTTTACTTCATTTTCTTTCTTTTGCTTCAACCAATTGATTGACACACTTCATCCACTGTTTGGTAAAAGTCATCTTCAGGTTTTTCCTTATTCATATATATATATATTTAACTATAGCCGTCATTCAAATAAGACTATTTTTGGCATTATTGTTTCCTGTTTTCTTAATGCTGTGAGAACACTGATGCCTGCCATGTCTCTGTCATTGTTGGGGGTGCTATTTAAATATTACTTTTCTGTTTATGCTTGTGTCCCCCTGGAATCTGGTTATTCGATTGCTGGAAAATAATGTACAGAGAATTCAGAAAAATCCAACTGGAATTAATCGTATTCCACTGGATGAAGCTCCTGCACATGGCTGTTGCTGATAAGTGTTCACATATTTAGTAATTATAAAGAATGGTCTTCTAAAATGGTATATGATTATAAATTCAGCAACTTAAAGCTAGTGTGCAGAAGCAATTGTTGTGATCTACAATTAAAGTCTGATATCCTACATCCTTGAGTTATATTATTCATAGATCAGTCTTATGCAAAGAGGAGTACCACATATGTTTCCCACCCTGGAATATATCCTATTGTAGGATAACACTTGGCAGCCAAACAACAGCATAAGAAAACTTAAATGCATGTTGCGATGTTCTTACTTGAACTATACTATATAAATATGCTGCATACATATTTTGGGTTTATGTATATGTATATGTATACATCCATATCTATTGGGTTGGCAACTAAGTTCCGGCCGTTTTTGTTTTCTAATTTTGGAATTTAGTGCGTTTTTAAAGTTTGGAATCTATTTTTTTCGAGAATTCTATTTTGGAATCATTTTGGAATCTATTTTGTTTTGTTTCTCTTTTTTAGTTAATTTTCGATAATTTTTGTTTATTTTCAGATCATTAAAATGGAATGTCAAGTTAAGAAAAACGAGCATTTTCGATACTTCCTTCTTTTTGCTTTTAATCAAGGTTCTAAGGCCGCAAAAGCTGCTCGCGACATTTGTGCTGTGTATTGTGAGGGTGCCTTAACTGAAAGAACCGCTCTTGATTGGTATGCTAGGTTCAAAAATGGAAATTTTTATCTCAAAGACGCACCTCGTTCTGGCCGTCTATTTGAGTTCGATGAAGAGCGATTAAACCAACTTTTGCACGAGAATTCTCGTCAAACGACAAGAGAACTGGCAGAGAAAATGGAATGCTCCCACACTGCTATAGAGAAGTATCTTCACTCGATGGGAAAGGTTCTGAAGTATGGAGCATGGGTTCCGCATGCTACAAGTGACAACAACAAAAATCAACAATCCACAATCTCTGCTGGTTTGCTTCCTCGTCACCGCTCAACTCATGGACACAAGCAACGATTTCTTTACCGAATCGTTACTGGCGACATTGGTGCCTGTACATCAATATGAAGTAGCATAAGAAATGTTTACCGTTGCCCCGGTAAACAAGCGACATCGCGCGTGAAACAAGATCTTCATCCGCGTAAAACGATGTTGTGCGTATAGTGGGACTGGGAAGAAATTATCCATTACAAATTGCTTCAACAAAACCAAACGGTCAAGGCGGAACTCTATGTTCAACACATGGAACGACTCAACGCGACTGTTCAAGAGAAAAGACCTAATCGACAGCATGGAATTCTTCTGCTGCACGACAACGCTCGCCCTCATATCGCCGATATGACCAAGGAAGTCATTCAAACACAGAATTGAGAGCTTGGTTGGATCAATTTTTCGTGTCGAAATCGGGTGATTTCTACCAACGAGGTATTGAAAATCTTGTTGAACGTTGGGAAGAGGTTGTAAACAACAAGGGTGAATACATTATTGATTAATTAGTTGTTATTTTTTATTAAACCTTTAAAAAAATTTAAATTAAAAAAAAAACGGCGGGAACTTAGTTGCCAACCCAATATTTATATATATATAAATTGTGTGTTTGGGCAATTACACCGGTCGGATGCATACGTATATATATATGTGTGTATACGTGCATATATGTAAGTATTCGTATGTTGTGTATATTTATATATATATATTTGTATTTATATACTATCTTTGTATATTCCACTGACGAAGCAAAGCATATTCTTATGTAGGGCTAGAAATCTAGATTTGGAATTATTCAATAATTTTTGTGCTAGTTTATTTGTCTCTTTGTCTATCCTCCTGGTGCTATATGAATACTTGATGTGGTTTTAGACTCAAGCTTTGACTGCTATCTCTAGCATGGTGGTATCTTTTAGATACCATCAATTATAATTTTATATATATATATGTATATATATATATATATATATATATATATATACACGTATGTGTGTGTGTGTGTGTATGTGTGTGAGCATGCGTGTGTGTGCGCGGGTGTGTGAGCGTGTGTGTCAACGTATGTATGGACGTGTATGCGAGTGTGCGTTATGCATGTGTGGTCTGATATTGTTTATACATACATACATACATACATTCATATATATATGCACACATACATACATATATACATACATAATATATGGATATATGTATATACATATGAATATATATAGGAGTGGCTGTGTGGTAAGATGCTTGCTTACCAACCACATGGTTCCGAGTTCAGTCCCATTGAGTGGCACCTTGGGCAAGTGTCTTTTATTATAGCTTCGGGCCGACCAAAGCCTTGTGAGTGGATTTGGTAGACGGAAACTGAGAGAACCCCGTCGTATATACATATATATATATATATATATGTGTGTGTGTGTGTGTATGTTTGTGTATGTGTGTCTGTTTGTCCCCCATCATCGCCTGACAACCGTTGCTGGTGTGTTTACGTACCCGATAGAATAAATATTAGGCTTACAAAGAATAAGTCCTGGGGTCGATGTGTTCGACTAAAGGCGGTGCTCCAGCATGGCCGCAGTCAAGTGACTGAAACAAACAGGAGAATACAAAAGAATACATACATAAACGCACGTATATATATTTACATATTGTGAATCTTTTCTGCTTGGCCTCCACTTTTCAATTTCTTCAAGTATTGTCTCAATTGATTTCATATTTGGTGTAATGATGCAGTTTTATAAGGTAATTATTAACATGAAATTTATGTTCGCCATAAATCAATAAATAAAGAGCTTTTTTAAAGTTGATAATATATGCGGGTGTGCATAAAAGTTCATTCGGATGTTAACCCTGGAATTGACAATTGTTTCATTGACATTCGATCTCATAAATATTTCCATGTTTTATAATAACACATGCAACTATTCACAGAATTCTCCAACTCAGTTTATCAGAATTACGTGTGAATGTCATTTGTTGTACGCAAATATAATTATGCAAACACGCTCAACTGAATATGAGTGCAAATTATTAATAATTCAAATATCTATAGCAAATTTTATACATAATTCTGATGAGTTGAGTTCAAAACTCATGAATGAATCGTTCCATATTTTATTGCATAATATAGCAATATTTATGAAAACGATTTTCAATGAAACAATAGTAAACTGAAGCAATAGAATTATTTGCTCACTTCACATTTCGTGTTTGGCTGTGTTTTAAGGAGTTTATTTTCCATCACACGATTCCGGATTCGTTCTCACAGCAAGGTACCTTGGGCAAGTTTTTTTCTACTAAAGCCTCAGTCTGACCAAAGCTTTCTGAGTATATTTGATTGACGGAAACTGAAAGAAGCCTGTCATATATATATATATA
>NC_069002.1:29915308-29917373 GCF_001194135.2 Octopus bimaculoides | reverse complement strand
TATATATATATATATATATATATATATATATGCATATGTATATGTATATGTGTGTGTTTGTGTGTGTGTGTATAGGCATATATGTATGCATATGCTGTTTTGTCTGTTCGTTCTGCCACTCTCTAACAAGCGGTGACGATGTGTTTAGGTCCCCGTAACTTAACAGTTCGGCAAAGGAAAAAGATAGAGTAATAACTAGACTAAAAAAAAGTACTGGGTCGATTATTTCGACTAAAATTCTTCAAGGCTGTGTCCCAGCATGGCCGCAGTCTAATGACTAGCAGAATCTAAAAAATGAATTATACATTTAAAGGAATTCCCATAAGTTATTATACAAAAACAAAAACAAAAACAAATTCAACAATACTTCCTTCCACCCACAAAAGAAAAACCTATAAAAATGTCTGAGTTTATTGATCTGAGATCATGTGGTCATGTGCTGGAAATGAAATAAGAAGATTAAGGAATAGTTATCTCATATATTTAAGAGCATCAAAATCGTTATATTTATACGTTGTACATTTATTACGTATATAAAGCATTATGCCAGAAAATTAAAAAGACGAGACTATTTCATACTTCATAGTAGACAGTACGTTTCATAAACGATAAGAAAATGTAACAATTTCTGTGCGTTCTTAAAATGGCGAACAATGAATGATTTGTGATGATGGAAATGATAGAACATTTGTAAATAAGTGCAGTGGAATTGTGGGGCATTAAAAAAAAAAGGGTCACATGGGGAAGAACGACAGGAGTTGCTATGGCTACAAATGTTTTACAAAAAATAAATGCAACAAACAACATCAAGGACAACAATTACTACGACTACTGCTATTACTATTGCCTATTGCTACTACTACAACTACAACTACAACCGGTTTAAAGGTGATTAGATGGATGCTCCGGAAGCGCGCAAGAGGGTACATTACCTACCTCGATAGGTTAGAGTGGTGCCTGTAAATAATAGGGTATGGCTTGCAGGTTAGAGAGGAGCATGTACACGGGTAGAAAACATAGCAAAACTCACATGAAGCAGCAATAGAAGGTTTTAAGCATATACGGGTTGAGGAAGTTAACAAGAAAAATATAACAAGAAAAAAAAAAGGAAGTAAATAAATAGAATGCAGAAATCGTTAGCCCTCGTTGACCACTTGGGTAGCCGCGAGCAGACGTAGACATTTCGGATCTCCCAGTCGGTGATTTAGCAGGAGTTCAAAGATATCACAGTTGGAGGAAGAATAAGCAAAACAAGAGGGGATACATGCGACAGAGTGTCGCTGAAGAGGTCACAGAGTGTGTGACGAAAGAGCTTTATAAAGAAACTAAAGTTATGATAGTAAAGTTGATGTGAAGACCCAATATATACTGCGTGTGTTTAACTGGCAAAATATGACCATCACCAAGTATAACAACACACACACATTAACACACAAACATACATAAATACACACACACACACATGGTGGCTGTCTACTCCTTGTGCAGTGTCTGAACATCTCTTGTACTTACATCTTAGATCCATCATGGCGTCTGATGTGTCTTTTTAAACCAGACAATGTATTGAAAAGAAACCCACATATATTACATATCCGATTTGGACTACGAAGAGCTGCAGTTAAGTTCTGATTTTTGTGGATCTGAAAATGTCTTTTGAGGCCTGCGTTAGATTTGCAAACCTTCTGGCATACATTGCATTGAAAGGTGTGCACACACATATCGCCAGAATAGTTGGTGGAGGATCGTTTTTCATGGATGCTCAAATAAGATTTGATCCCAGCAAAAGAAAGGCATGGTCTGTCACAAATTGTGCAGACAAAAACTTTAAAAAAACCCACTGAGATTCATCTTCTCGATGTGTGTGTGTGTGTGTGTGTGTGTGTGTGTGTGTGTGTGTACGGGGTGATTGAAAATTAAGTCCTTATTCGAAAATACTTATAAATGATTTATTAATTGTAATATTCTTTTCAAATTTTTCATGTTTGTTTATTACAGAATATATAAAGCTTCTCATATTCACATTTTTGTAAAAATTAAAATTAATAATTCCTATTTTAAAATTGGG
>NC_069002.1:29914237-29914907 GCF_001194135.2 Octopus bimaculoides | reverse complement strand
TATATATATATATATATATATATATATATGTAGCAATATAGATATGTATGTGACGGTGTGTGTGTAAATGTTGCTTCAAAGGATGGAGTAGTGAATAGAGGTTTTCAAAGAGACCGATACGTGCCGATATGAAGAGTAAATGTATCATTGAGAAGAATATTTTCAGACTAGTTTTCACCTTTTTTTACTTTATTTCATCTGCACACATTATAACTGCACGTAATAACATTCTTTGGAAATCATAAAATCTATCTATCTATCTATCTATTTGTCTGTCTGTCTCGCTATATATTTAGCTCGATTGGATGCCTGTTTTATTTTTCTGTGACTCCTTGTAAACAGACGTGCATACATACACCCATAAACCCACACGCACACTCATCCACATATATGCATGTATGTATGTGTGTATATATATATGTATGTATGTCGGTATGAATATATGCATATATGAAAGTATGTATGTATGTACGTATGTATTTACCTTTGTATATATTCAGGTAACAAGAGAGATATAAAGAGTGTGAAGATAAAAGAAGTTATCTCTGAATAATAGATATTTTCTCGCGTGTCACATCTCCGTTACCTCAGTCAACTTCGACTGCATACAACCCCCTAAGTTTGTTCTATAAAAAATACAATGCATGGAAGTTTCATATATATATATATA
>NC_069002.1:29912866-29913474 GCF_001194135.2 Octopus bimaculoides | reverse complement strand
TATATATATATATATATATATATATATATATATATATATTTATTGAAGCTGAGATTCATCAATGAACTTTTTATCAGAAACATCAGAACACGTAGAAATGATGTGAGGTTTCTAATAAAGCCTTATTTCTCTGCCTATGCTTTCGAATAACCCCTGCTGAGTTATACTTTAGATATTTTTACTGAAATTTTACCAAATTATAATGTTGATTTGTGAACACACTATATACATGCAATGAATGAATGAAAGGAATGGAATAGGTAGTCGTGTACTACATCTGTTTCAAAAGTGACACCGAACGCATAATTACCAAATTATTCGGAGACTTAATTCTTGTATTATAAGCAACTGCATTTGTAGAACAGCAGTCAACTTATCAGGATGTCTGCGTAATTTCGATATGGGATCAAGTATATTTGATACATTGATTAATAAAGTTTATTGATTGATTATCATCGCCTCTTGTGTTATTAATACAGGTCTTGTCTATGCAAGATGCTGGCAAACTGCTTTTACCACGGCCAATTGGATGTCACTACATAACTGTGTACACACACACACACACACACACACACACACACACACACACACACACACACACACACACA
>NC_069002.1:29910923-29911761 GCF_001194135.2 Octopus bimaculoides | reverse complement strand
TATATATATATATATATTGTTGTTGCTGTTGTTGGCACTCCGTCGAGGGTTCCAGCTGGTCCGATCAAACAGCCTGCTCGTGAAATTAACGTGCAAGTGGCTGAGTACTCCACAGACATGTGTACCCTTAACGTAGTTCTCGGGGATATTCAGCGTCACGCAGTGTGACAAGGCTGACCCTTTGAATTACAGGCACAACAGAAACAGGAAGTAAGAGTGAGAGAAAGTTGTGGTGGAAGAGTACAGCAGGGTTCGCCACCATCCCCTGCCGGAGCCTCGTGGAGCTTTTAGGTGTTTTCGCTCAATAAACACTCACAACGCCCGGTCTGGGAATCGAAACCGCGATCCTATGCCTAGACTAGAAAAGATTATCATTATTATTATTATTATTATTATTATTAATAATAACAATAATAATAATATAATCACGTTTCCATTGGAATGAACGTCTATATATACTAGCTCCTGGTTACAGACATCGCTATCGTTTTGGGGAAATGTAATTTTATTTCCGATTGAATAAATAAGCGATAAAGTTTCAAACTCTAAAATAGAACATCGTTTGCGCGCGCACATGTATGGTATGTGCGTGTGTGTGTGCGCATGTGTGTATTATATGAATATATACGTATCAAAAAATGCATACATACAAACAGGTACACACACGCGCACGCATACATACATACATACATACAAACATACATACACATATATACATATACACATGTGTATATGTGTACACGTACACACACACATATATATGCCTGTGTGTGTATATGTATTAGAGAATGTGTATGAGCGTATATATATCTATCTATATATATATATATATATATAT
>NC_069002.1:29905091-29910422 GCF_001194135.2 Octopus bimaculoides | reverse complement strand
ATATATATATATATATATATATATATATAGTTGAAATTTATAGAAAAACAAAAGACGATGACAGGTGTATGAACAAGAAAGCAAGTGATTGTAATTTGACGCTCGGGAAAAATCCAAAAAGTCTTTTACGTTTCGAGCCTACGCTCTTCAGCAGAATGTAATAAGTGAAAATAAATCGAGAGAGAATGAAAAACACGTGTTGAGTTCAACGGTCCAATATGGTGAATGATTGAAAAAAAAGAGGTATCTATATTCCTTCCTACGTATTTAACGTTCTCTGTATATTCCTTTAGTCGTTCCACATATATAGGGTCGACTATAATACAACCCAAATTCCTAGGGACCTCATCACAAAAATACCTGTTCACCCATTTTATCTTGTCCCAGCGATGAATTTCATTTAGAAGCTTGGCAGTTTTTTCATTTTTAAAACACGACGTACTTCTCTTTTTCCTCCTCTTTCTTCTTCTTTATATATATCTTTTCTCATTCTCTTTCTTTCTCTCTGAATCTTTATCTCACTCTCTCTCTTTCTCACGTCTTCACTCAGTTTGAGCTTCGCTCTCTTTCTCTCTCTTTCTCTCCCTTTCATTCTCCCTTTCGCTCTCTGTCCCTTTCTTTCTCTCTCTCTCTACCTCTTTCGCTCTCTGTCTTTTTTCTCTCTCTTTCTATGTCTTTACTCTCTCTCCCTTCCCTTCTTCCCCTCTCTCGCTCGCTAATATAGCAGATATCGAAGGAAGGATTCTTTCGTTGATGTAACTGTTGCTTCACTTATCGCCGTAATCTTCGCTGCCATCTTATGATTGCATGCACAAATTTCCTAATCCTAATCCAGTCTGCTTTAGTGCAAGATACACCAATCTTAAACATAAGACACCAAATAGTAATAATAATAATAATAATAATAATAATAATAATAATAATAATAATAATAATCTCATACATAACGTATGCCTCGACAGTCTTTTCTACTAGCCCTGGGCCAACCAAATCCTTGACAATGGATTCGGTAGACGGAAACTGCAAAGAAGCCATCTACTGTGTGCATGTGTGTATGCTTCTATGTGTGTATGCTTCTATGTGTGTGTGGGTGTGTATGTATCTTTGTGCCTCTGTCCTCACTACTGCTTTACAACCGTTTGTTGTCCCCGTAACTTTATAAAAAAAAAAAAAAAACGAAAAAGTATTCGATCAGCTAAAATTCTTCAAGGTGGTGCCGTATCGCGGCCACAGTCTAATCGCTGAAACAAGTAGAAGTGTCAGAAGTGAACCGGTTGCTTGACACTGACAAGCCGCCAAAACGGTGAAACGCGCATCTACCAATCCCGCGATTGCTTCCAGGACGATTTCGTTTCGTTTAATTCTGAAGTACGTTGTGTTTTTTATTTAACTCACTAGATCACTAAAGGGATCTTTCCTTAGGTGACCGTTGCAGCCTCTGACTTTTCAACGATATACATACGTGAAGTATGTTATATATCTTTTATCTTTTACTTAGACTGCGGCCATGCTAGGGTACCGGCTTGAAGAAATTTAGTTGAAAGAATCGACTCCAGTGCACTTTCGTTTCTTATTTTTTCGATCTCTTAGCTGAACCTCTCTCTATATATATATAAAGAGAGAGAGAGAGAGAGAGAGAGAGAGAGAGAGAGAGAGAGAGAGAGAGAGAGAGAGAGAGAGAGAGAGAGAGAGAGAAATAGAAAAGCTGTATAAACACACATTTGTTTTACAGGTTTTAAGAGTATTTTACAGCCATGATAATAAAGATATACAATTTTATATAAAAAAACCCTTATTTTGTACAAAATCGTATATCCTTATTATACATAATTGTATATCTTTATTAAGACGCAAATGCTGCTAAGCATTTTGTCCGTGCTAACGATTCTGCCAGCTCAGTACCTTTAGGTAACGCACACAATGGTTTAAAATTTTGGCACAAGGCCAGCAATTTCGGAGGATGGGACAAATCGATTATATCGACCCCACTGATCAACTAGTGCTTATTCTATCGACTCCGAAAGTGTGAAAGGCAAAGTCGACTGAGGCAGAATTTGAACTCAGAACGTAAATACGAATGAGATATCGTTTCTATTTAAGGCATTTCAAATTAAGGCATAAGTCCTGAAAGTTGGTGGGAAGGAGCTAGTCGATTACATAGACCCTATTGCGTATCTGGTACTTATTTCATTAAACCCAGAAGGATAAAAGCAATGTCGACCTTGATGGAATTTGAACTCAGAACCTAATGACGGACGAAATGCCGCTAATAATTTTTCCCGACGTGCTAACGAATCTGCCAGCTCAACACCTTGAACTTTCTGATTTAAGCACAACGCCTGAAATTTTGGGAGTAAACAGTTTAATCAGTACCATCGATCACAATATTTCACTGGTACTTTATTTTATTGACCCTGAAAGGGTGAAAAGCAACATTTCCCTTGGTAGGATACGAACTCAGAATGTCAAGTTGTGAAACAAATATCTAACGATTCTGCCAAAATCATCATTTGAATCAACGATTCTCAAGTACGGTTCATATGGCCCCTGAGGCTCCATATAAGATTTTTGGGGACCATACAACAAAATAAAAAAGATTCGAGATCTACAATTGTATTTTAAGGGCCCCTGCAATAATTTTGCTTCAGATATATGTATTGGTACGAATTAAAAGAAATAACTACGTGTCTTCCTCTAACATTTTACATAGTTCAACCTCAGTTAAATGTGTGAAAAACAAAATTGTAATTTTGAAAGGAGTTTCTATAAAATGAATTTTTAAATATCAAATGGCTATGGGGATTCATTGGAATAAAATAATAGTCATAGGGGTCCATTGATAAAAAAATGGTTGAGAAACCCTGATTTAAACGTTAAATGCCATTTCAAAACTGTCTAATTTACCGGGCGTTGGGTACTTCAATGGCAGCCCACTTTCCAAAAATACACATCTGTATCATTGTTAAGAGTTGGGCTTAGAATTGACAACAAGACAGCTTTCGACAGTTATTAAATGCAATACATAACCCAATTATATCTATTTTATCCGGAACTAATGAAGGAAGCATAGATTTTGGTGACGCTAACGGTGATGTTAGCAAGAAAGTTGCAATCCATGGCTGTTGTAGGAAATAGAATATCTCTAAAGGAAAATTACTGTAATAATTTTAAATGGCTGGAGATTATCAGAGACTGTTACCACCTACTGTGGTTGTTGTTCTGTGGCTAGGAAAAGGAAACGAGATGAGTTGTATGCCAAGAAGTTCATTAGCTCCAGAACTGCACAAATTGTGAAAGGTCAAACTAATATAAATCTGTCTCGTGGAATTGTACGGATGCGAGGAAAAGAAAATCCAGTTGGAGTTAACGATTTCTTCAAAAAGAATGGCCGGAACTCCACACTAACAGAAACGATAAGTGATAGTGATGATGATGATAATAATAATAATGATAATAATAATAATAATAATAATAATAATAATAATAATAATAATAATGATGATGATGATGGTGATGATGATAATAATAATAATAATAATAAAGGCGACGAGGGCGACTACGATGATAGTAATGATTAAAACAGGCGGTTTCTTCCAAATCCAGTACACGCACACTCATTATTATTATTGAAAGAAGGAGAGAGTTATAAGTATTTAGGTGTATTAGAATCTGAGAGAAATGTAAAAGAAAATTGAGAAGGAGTACGTCAGAAGGGTAAGGAAGCTAATGAAATCAAAGCTAAATGGTTCGAATCTAGTGAAGGCTGTAAATACTTGGGCAGTAACGTTAGATATTCAGAAGCTTTTGTAGACTGGACAAAAACTGAATTAGCAAAGCTAGACAGAAGAACTAGGAAGGAATTCAATATGAATGGGGGATTCCACCACAGGGCAGGATTATTTACATAGAAAGTAAAGTGGAAGAGGTTGAATATCAGTAGAAGTATACGTGGTATTAGCTAGAGTAGATAGAGAATCCAATGTAGGTAATCGTGAAGAAAGTTTATTAAGAGCTGCTAGAGTCACAGCAAGACATAGGGAAACAAAAAACCCAAACAAATTTAAAAACCAGAAAAAGAACAAAAGTTATCAGACTGACAGGAGAAGGCTTTGCATGGTAGATTCCCAAAGATAGTTGCAGCAAATAATAGTAGTGAGACATGGTTATTTTTACAGAAAAGAAGGCTGAAAAGGGTGACAGAAAGTTTGTTAATAGCAGCACAAGATCAAGCATTAAGGACTAATTTGATAAAAACCCAAGATAGACAAAAACCAAGTAGGTTCACAATGTAGGCTATGCAAATCAAAAGACGAAAGCGCTGAAAGGATACAAGAAAAGGCATGACAACCAAGGAAGTTAAATCTACTGGGAGCTATGAAGAAAGCTAAAATGTGAACATACTGATAAATGGTATGAAGATGAACATAGTAAAGTACTAAAAATTAAGAAATATAAGATGTTGCTGGACTTTAACATTCAGACAGACAGAATAATAGAAGCTAGAAGACCTGATTCAGTAGTAGTAGTAGTAGTAGTAGTAGTAGTAGTAGTAGTAGTAGTAGTAGTAGTAAATAAAGAGAATAGAAAGTGCCAGATGATAGACTTTAGAATTCCAAATGATGAAAAAAATCAATATGAGAGGTATACCAAAAATAGTAATGTACCAGGACCTAGCCATTGAATTACAGAGACTATGGAAAGTGCAGGTAGAATGTATCCCAGTAGATATAGATGCATTGGGAACTATCCTTTAATATTTGAACAGATGGATAGAGGAAAAAGGCATAAAACCCAGTTTAGTACAGCTCCAGAAAACAGTGTTATTAGGGACAGCTAGGATATTTAGGAGGGTTCTTGGCATCTAAGGTTACTTGTAGCCCGATGTTGGGATTTTTTTCTTTTCCATCTGTTGTGCGTATATGAATGATAATAATAATAATAATAAAATAATAATAATAATAATAATAATAATAATAATAATAATAATAATAATAATAATAATAATAATAATAATAATGACAATAATCCTTTCTACTAACGGCACAAGGCTTGAAATCTGTGGGGAGGCGATTAGTCGATGAAATTGACACCAGTGTTTCACTGGTACTTAATTTATCGACCACGAAAGGATGAAAAGCGAAATTTGAACTCAGTACGTGAAGACGGAAGAAACACCGTCTTAATAATAATAATAATAATAATAACGATAATAATAATAATGATGATGATAATAATGATGATAATAATAATAATAATAACAAAACAAATAGTAATGCATACATTCACACGTATATACTATATATATACGCACACATATATACTATATATATA
>NC_069002.1:29902322-29904972 GCF_001194135.2 Octopus bimaculoides | reverse complement strand
ATATATATATATATATATATATATATACATATATACGTATAACAGACACAACATACAACGAACGCCCACGCGCGCTGAGAAAAATGAAAGGGAAACAAAGAAATTTTCAAGTGACGAAAAACACCGATCGTAAACCTAGACACGAGTGAGCGATATTTGTGATATCGATGTTGTGATGTGGGTACGTGTGAGTCAGGGTGGAGAGGTGGGTAGAATGAAAGCAAAATAGAAAATAGAAAAGTTGTAGGTGGAACAATTAAGCTGGAAGTGAGAGAAATGTAACACGAGCGATAGAAATAAAAATGACAGAGACGAAAGGAAATGAGGTGGAGAAGACAATTAAAATAAGAGAAAAAGACAGTGTGGGAGAAGTAGGGACAGAGAAGAAAGAGTTGCGGGAGATCGGAGAGGGTGGTTAGTAAACAGAGAGAAAAGGAAATAATATAAAAGTGGCAATGAGATGGGAAGAGAGAAAAAGGCAAGAAGTAGAAAGACAGAAAGTCAGAAGAGAGAGAGAGAGAGAGAGAGAGAGAGAGAGAGAGAGGGAGAGAAAGAGAGTGACAGAAAGAAGGGAGAGAACGAAACTGTGAGAGAGAGAGGGAGAGAGTATGAAGTAGGAATAAAATTGTTATAGAAGTCTAGTAAAAAGGTGAGGGTGAGAAAGAAGAGAGAAACAAAAAGAAAAAAACATGGTTTCTAATTTAGGCATCATGCCAGCTCTTTTGAGGGCAGGGTATTGGTACTTCAGTTTATAATAATAATAATAATGATAATAATAATAATAATAATAATAATAATAATAATAATAATAATAATAATAATAATAATAATAATAATAAAAATAATAGTAGTAGTAGTAGTAGTAGTAAAACCTAAATATAAGACAGAAAGAAAATGAAGAACCAGACAAAGAAAGCAATTCTCCGCGAGTCGCAGTTGAAAAACTGCCATCTGACCAGAACACGCAAACGTCTGGAACAATAAATTGTAATGAACCTGATAAAGATAACAAGGAAAGTTGTAAATAAGCAATATTTAGAAGACTACACATTTACTAGAAAACATAGAGAGCCTAGAAGAGATAGAGAGATAGAAGCATAGAGAGATAGAACTGACGCAGAAAATTCTGAATAAGCTTGAAGTTGTACGACAATCCAATATGCATGACAGAGAACCATTTCATAAGCTCTCAAATACAATCCAAAGTACAAAACAAATTAAAATTGGAAACTATGTAACAAAGGAAATCATACAAGAACTAAAACTAAATCTCATTGAATTAAATGAAATTTTTTTACGCAGCTGCTAAGACAATTGAAACCCGTCGTATGCCCATGTAAAAACAAATACAAACCTGAAAATAGTTCCAAACTGGAAAAGTAAAATATTGAAAAAGAGATTGAAATAATGAGAGGTAAAATATCACTATTGAATGAAATTTTCTGTGGAAACGCTGTAAAAACCAGAAAAGGAAGAAAGATGAAGGGTAAAAACACAGATTCTTACCAAGATAAGAACTGTTTTCAGCAAAAGAAACACTGTATCAAAAAATCCAAGCAAAAACTCAAAGAATACAAAGATTTGAAAAAAGAGACAAATTTTACAAACAAAATAAGCTGTTCACAACCAGTGTTTCACGGGTACTTAATTTATTGATCCTGAAAGAATGAAAGGCAAAGTTGACCTTGAATAATAATAATAATAATAATAATAATAATAATAATAATAATAATAATAATAAATGCCCTGATGCAGTACCAGGTATTGGTTCCCATGACTTCTGATCTTAACTGACTGGAAGTGTTATCATGTACATTTTTTGTCTTGGTATAAAAGATGGGCAAATACAACAAATATTCTGCTCAATAGCACAGATTTGCTTGTCAGTTGTTTGACATTAACCAGTTGAGCATGTCCCTTAGGGGCTGACGACATCTGCATCTCTGATCACGGATGGAAGTAGTGGGGAAGCACCATAGCCATGTGTTGAGAGGAATTTTTGGGGGTTTGAATAATTCACCTTTGGAAACATGGGTATTTTGTTCAACATCCTTAAACAAACCATATTCAGGGATCTTTTTAAGCATGAGGGGCTACTCGATCTGAAGAAAATTCTAACTGGGCCCCACCTGCAAGGTCATGCGCTGTTTATCTTGATATGGGATCACTATGTTGCACAGAGAGTTAAATGAGTTATGTGGCTATTTAAGTTATATTTTTTAGCTCCTATTTCTAGCAATTGCTTGGAATCGAACTCGGACTCTTGGGGTTAGTAGTCCGCGCTCTTAACTACTACACCATATGCCCATGGACAAACAAGATGAGGACAAATATCCGTCGAATGTAAATGATGTAAATAATGTACATAATTCCTCATCTCTTAAATATAGAACTATACATTTTATGTATTGATAATGGAGGACGACCCTTTCAACACCTCTTATAAAGTTTTGTTAAAGTTTTGTAAAGTCTAATATATTCTTTTGTAGTCTTCTATACCATCTTATAAATATTTAGTTTGCTATAAAAATAGTTACTGTGGAGAGACTGTTTGAACACCCTATGTATGAATATATGGACGTATATATCTACAGTGTAGACTTCTCCAAGTGGATAAATAATAACTTTATTATTTTGGGGCGGGGGTGGT
>NC_069002.1:29900650-29901706 GCF_001194135.2 Octopus bimaculoides | reverse complement strand
ATATGTATATAGTTATCTATCTATCTATCTATCTATCTATCTATCTATCTATCTATCTCTGTCTATCTGTGTGTCTGTCTGTCTGTCTCTCTCTCTATATATATATATGTGTGTGTGTGTGTGTTAGTGCGTGTATCTGTGTGTGCGTGTGTGTGTATGTATGTATGTATGTATGTATGTATGTATGTATGTATGTATATGTATAGATCAACGAAATTGTTGTCGGTAAAAGCTGGTCAACGCGAAAGCTTTCAATTCAACATGGCGGAATTACTGTTGCTACTTTTTAAAATTTTTTTATAATCGTTAGAATGTCTACAAGAGATGAAAATCCTTTACACTCCGTAATTACACCTGATGTGATGTACTTTTATACGACGACAGATATTCTTCAGAAGAGCACAAAACACGAACATAAGAAAATATGAAACGACTAGATAATTTGAATACACAAATAAAGTTACTGGAGCAGAAATCATCGTAGCCGTTTCTCTAACAGAATGTCTTAAACAATTCATGATGTAAGCAGAAAGTTGAACGCTTAAAGCTATAAACACACCGTTTTTATAGCTTGGCTTTAATGAAATATTCATGTTATGAGATAACGTTAAAGCTATATATGATTTATTATAATTGGTAACCGGTTTTGCGTAACCCTTAATTATGGGATTAACTCTTCTGTTCCTTAATTACGGCGTAACCTCAAAAAGGAAAATAATAGAATGATAAATAAATAATGTTTGTCCTCTTCAAATTCTATTATTTTTTTAGCTTTTGTTGCAGCCATATTGGGAAATAGCGGCAAAAGTTTTGGTCGAATAGATGACTCCCACTTTGTACTTTTTTCTTTTATGTTTGGTTTCTTATTCTATCGGTCTCTTTCACTGAGCCGCTCGGTTTTGAGGTATAAACAAATAAACACCGGTGGGAAACAAATACATATAAAGATACACACGTGTATTGGTATATGCACGCGCATATCTATCTATCTATCTATCTATCTATCTATCTATCTATCTATCACATATATAGATATATGTCTCCATATATATATAT
>NC_069002.1:29898583-29900311 GCF_001194135.2 Octopus bimaculoides | reverse complement strand
TGCTGGTGTTTTTACGTCCCCGTAACTTAGCGGTTCGGCAAAAAGAGACCGATTGTATAAGTACTAGGCTTACAAAGAATAAGTCCTGGGGTGGATTTGCTCGACTAAAGGAGGTGCTCCAGCATGGCCGCAGTCAAATGACTGAAACAAGTAAAAAAGTAAAAGTGTATATATATATATATATTTTGCAAGTAAAATAAAGGAAGAATAAAACAGAAACACGGCTGGTATATCTACGAGTGTGTAGGCGCAATGGCCCAGTGGTTAGGGCAGCGGATTCGCGGTCATAGGATCGCGGCTCGGATTCCCAGACCGGGCGTTGTGAGTGTTTATTGAGCGAAAACACGTGAAGCTGCACGAGGCCCCGGCAGGGGGTGCAGGTGAACTCTGGTGTATTCTTTCACCACAACTTTCTCTCACTCTTTCTTCCTGTTTCTGTTGTACCTGTATTTGGAAGGGACCAGCCTTGTCACACTCTGCGTCACGTTGAATCTCCCAGAGAATTACATTAAGGGTACACGTGTCTGTGGTGCATTCAGCCACTTGCACGTTAATTTCACGAGCAGGCTGTTCGGTTGATCGGATCAACTGGAACCCTCGTGGTCGTAACCGACAGAGTTCCACGATCTACGAGTGTAAGTCTGCCGATCAAGACTTCTTTTAGTTAAACGGCGAAGAATACGTTTAGGAATGAACTTTTGGTGAAACTGGAATCTTAGACGTCGAAGATTAAGCTAAATAGTTAAAGTTTGGATTTTAACAACAGCATTCGTATGTGTGTAACAAATTGATTTCACGACAAAAACAAAAAATAAATTTCGAAATATAATCCAATATCACACAAAATACGAAATTACAATTCCTGCCATACTCTTTCCGAATTTTCTTTCACTTTCTCTTTCTCTTTCTCTTTGCTTATTTGTTTGTCTCTCCCTTCTCTCTCTGAGCCGCTCTGTCTCTTTGTTTCTTTCTTTCTTTCTTTCTTTCTTTCTTTCTTTCTTTCTTTCTTTCTTTCTTTCTTTAAGTTGATCTGTTTATCTTTTAAAGTCACGCTGCTCACTTTCTTTGTCTTGCTCTCTCTCTCTTTCTGTCTCGATCTCTGTTGCTCTCCCCTCTCTCTGTTTTGCTTTATTTCTGTCTCTTACCATCTCTCTGTTGCTTGCTCTCTTTGTTACTCTCTCTCTCTCTCCCACTCGTAACCACTCCCTCTTGCCCTTTCTCTTTTTCTCTCGCTCTTACCTTATCTCTCTTTTGCTCACTCTAAATATTTCTCACTCTTGCTCTCTCCTTCACTTGCTCTCTATCCCTCTCTCTCTCTCTCTCGTCCTTGCTCTCTCTCTCTCGTCCTTGCTCTCTCTCTCTCGTCCTTGCTCTCTCTCTCTCGTCCTTGCTCTCTCTCTTTCTTGCTCTCTCTCGTCCTTGCTCTCTCTCTTTCTTGCTCTCTTCCTTGCTCTCTCTCTCGCTCTCTCTCCTTCTTCCTTGCTCTCTCTCTCTCTTTCCTTCTTGCTCTCTCTCTCTCTTCCTTGCTCTCTCTCTCTCTTTCCATCTTGCTCTCTCTCTCTTTCCTTCTTGCTCTCTCTCTCCCTCTTCCTTGCTCTCTCTCTTCCTTACTCTCTCTCTCTTCTTTGATCTCTCTTCCTTGCTCTCTCTCTCTCTTCCTTGCTCTCTCTCTCTCTTCCTTGCTCTCTCTCTCTCTTCCTTGCTCTCTCTCTCTCTTCCTTGCTCTCT